>NC_142812.1:34777706-34807853 GCF_049724085.1 Artemia sp. Qi Xiang Cuo
TGAATAAGAATTTCCAATAAGAACACTACGTGAATAAGAATAAGAAACCATCAATATTTGGCAAAATGACACTTTTAACAAAAATAATTCATAATCGTGATAAAATGTTTTTAGAAAATCCAACTAAAATTTACTATTGCTACAGTGTTTGGCAAGAATACTATAGTAGAATAAGAACTATTGCCCCAGACTCAAAATTCATACTGGGACATTTTCAACAGTATTGAATAAAACTCTAGGTTGATTATTGACGATCTGGCTGAATCCATTGAAGAATGGTCTCAGGAGATGATAAAGTTGTTCACTGTCTGATCTCATCATCAACGAATCTCCGTAATTCTAGTTCTACATAATCCCTTTCAGCAGAACAAGTGTATGAGAACACTTGCATTGAATTGCACCTACTATATCATCTACAGGGTCGTTCGTGATTCCAGTTCAATCATAACATTGAACAGACAGGTGTATCGGGGTGACCAGAAATTCCTACTCTCGGCCTACAATCAGGCTACCAAAAGACCCTACGGATATATTCTATTGGACCTGAATCAAAACACACCCGAGGATCCACGTGTAATCACCGATATTTTTGATAATGAAATTACCGTATATCTGCCAGTGAACAGTAATAAAGCTCGTTAGTTGCAATCATGACACTGAAGAAACTACATGAACATTGACATTCATTCAATGTCCTAGGTAATTCAAAACCATGACTTGAGAAGGCCATACTCCAACATGGTGTCGACAGAGAATTCATTAATCTCATATCTGAACTTTGTTTAAATCTAACTGAAGGCAATGTTCAACTGCCAGAAGGTTTTAAGCAACATAAAAAGCAACATCGGTCCCTTGTACACTCCCTATAATCAGTATAAAAAAAAAATTAGGGGAACTATTTTAAAAGAAACCGACTTCTTCAAGCGGGTGGTAACTTCTTTACACTTTTACTGCCAGTCATTGTAGGACTTGTAATAACTTTTCTCTTGAGGCGTAATGGCTAAACCCTATAAATTGACTCCAATTGAACTTGCCCTTTCGCCAAAGGAAAATTTTGAGGACAATCTCAATAAATTCATTAACAATGAGACAATTGCCGACGATGAAAAATTTATTCTGCTTCAAAATGCACTTCGCCGAGTGGGGAAACACAAGCCCTATCGTGAGAGACCACTCAAAATAAATGTTATTGATCACAATAAGGAAATGACTCCATCATCATCATCATCATTATCATCAACAACAATAACACCAAAAGAAGAAGAAGATTTGTCTAAAGTTATGACAAGTGTTGCAGATCTAATGCCTCATTCCTAACGTGAACAGTGTAAAAGACTCTTGACATATCTCAATGACATTGAACATGTTCAAATTGATGTCAATGGGAATCAAGTTGTAATCCATGGCAATACCTATATTCTACTTGATTTATTATCAAATTTATTCACGAATCGTAAAAGACTTGTATCATTTGACAGTCATCTGCATAAATTTTTAAACTCACAAACTTCCCCAAACGCCTTATTGCCAAAAAAAATGTTTTATAACAATTAAAGGAATTCAGTCAAATATCAAAAGATGTTTTTAAATCATTTAAGGAAAATACTAGCACGCCAAGTGGAAATGATTTGTCAAAAATAATGAGTGGGGGAGTCAAACGGAGACGTCTTAATATCACTGCATCCCGCTCATCATCACCTTTTAGTATACAATTGGGCAGTGGACACTTCACTACGTGTTTACGTTCAAGATGGTTGAAACATTGAAACCTTTTTATGAGAATATTGGTGCAGTGGGAAGTTTAAGTTAACCCACCACACTTTTTCAAGTCACTGGACTTAAAAAGAATCGGGCGGCAGAGTATCTACAGAATGAATCAAGTTACACTCTACTTCGTAATCGTAGAGTTCGCGGTAATCACTATCGAAAAACTAAAGCTTTTTTTTCATTACAAATACTACAAGAAGATCTTTTGACTCTGGATGAGATTCAACGACGTCAAAATCACCCATAAAAGTACATTCTACTTGCAATCAGTCTTTTTGGTCGCTTTGCATATGCCGTTCTACTGTGATCAAAGAGCGGCGAAGAAGTTGCTAAAGCTTTTGAAATCATCCTTTAACAGGATTGTTACAAGAAGATTCAAACGGATCGGTGTAGTGAATTTGTTAATCCCCATGTAAAGAAGGTTCTATTGAAATATAATTCAATGCTCTATCATAGTCATAGTCCAATAAAGGCAGCAGCATTGGCCAAACGGCTGATAAGAACTATTCGACTTTTATTTTCTTGGTATTGCACTTTAAGAAACACTTCTGCTTTTATTCATGATTTGGATAAAATAGTGTTGATTTATAATCAACGTCCACATTAATCCCTTTCCAACTCAACCCCAACAAAATTTCATTATGATGTCAATACACTTGACACTTTTCTTAAACAATATTCCAATGGTGGTAATGAGAAGAAAAAGAAGAAAAAATTTAATTTTGGTGATACTGTTCGAATTAATAGAACAACTAATGTTTTTGAAAAGGGTAATTATTTGTGGTCCACAGAACTTTTTAAAGTGGCAAAAATCCTAGACACTAAACCCATAACGTATCGTCTACGTGACATGAAAGATGATGAGGTTCTTGGCGGCTTTTATGATTATGAATTACAAAAAGTTAAAAACACCAGAATCTATCAGATTTAAAAGATATTAAAGACTCGTACTCACAGGGGCATGAAACAGTTGCTTGTTCGTAGGCTAGGATACAACTCTGATTTGATTCTTGGATCAGTGTTGAAGATATTGACAATGCCCAATGATTTTTATTTAACATTTATGACCAATGTCTCCGGGGCTCTCTACAATGAATTGAATAAAACTTGTGATTTTTGGACGAAACTATCCCCCACCATCAAATTTGACGATGGAAAGTATGAAGTGGCTCTTGTCGATTGTATTCTCAAAAATGCTTACGGTATCATGAGAAAGAACTTTGTGTACGAGATAAAAGTTATACCATTTGATTGGCCACTGTTTGTCGAGCATAAATGGGTTTAAACACTGTAGTTTAGTGACTATCCCCATTTTACAATGAGATATAAAGAATATGGAACCATGATGGATTTGTGTCGTGCAATCAATAGAAAAATCTCATATCGTAGGAATCGTAAATTCCATTTTAATTGTTCAATGGAACACGATCGGATTTACTTTACCTCACCTGTTGACACTGAAATGATTCATCTCAATGATAATCTGAGAGATGTTCTTGGCTTTAAACAGAATATGATCAATGGGAAAAACGCAGGCACTGTTAGTTGGATGGATCAAGTTCTTTTTGCTGATTATCCACCTGGTCTCACCTCGGACTCTTGCGTATTTCTTTATGAGTCCTTTGCGGAAACATGGTGGGTTGGGGACTCAATTGTCCCACTCATACGTTTTCTTGAACGAAAAACCACCCATAAACATATTCAGAACTATAATACAAAGCATCTTCAGAATGTTTACATAAATATTTCATATTTGCAACTGTGTCAGTTAACATTTAGAAGTGAATTAGGTGATCCTCTAACAATAACAAAATGTTTGGCCGTGATTACATATCATTTTTGACCCATTCAGCAACAACAAAATGGCTAATAGAAAAAATATATTTGCATGCCTTGATATTGATTGCTATGTTACTGCTCTCCAACCACGACAATTGGGTCATGGAATGGACTATTATAAAGGCCATTCGTCAATGTCGGGCTACGGTCTTGGCAGTTGGTTTTCTAAGCTATTTCGATCTGTAATACCGCTGGCTAAAAAATATATTGCGCCGGTTGCTGTAGATTTTGCATCCTCTATGCTACACGATTGGGGGGATGGTAAAGATTTTAAAGAAAGTGTTTCAAAAAATCTCAGGTCCAGCGCACGATCCCTTGGTGAGCGATTGAAACAAAGTTGAAAAGGTTTTAAAAGGAGGAGAAACATCTCATCACTCATCAGTCTCTACTCAGGTCAGAAGCGAAAGACATCATCACTCTTGTCAAAAAAAAGTAAGAATAATAAAAAGAAACCAAGAAGAAAAATTGTTAGATCGAAAAGGGATTTCTTTTCCTAGATGGACTATCTAGCCCACAAGGAATCTAATCCCAATGTCACCACATCTCTAAATCTTTTCAATGTAGAAAGTTTGGATGTCAGTGTAAAACACGGGTACTATGAACAATTCTATCCACAGCAACCCCTCTCTGAAAACATACATTTTCAAATTTATTCCAATGAAGACTACTTCATAGATTTATCATCCACATTTATCGATTTAAAAGTTGTGGTGAGGAAAAAGTCTGACTATTCACCTCCCTCCAACGTTGAAGGACTATTCTATTAAAATGGTATGCTACACAATTTATTTAATCAAATATGTGTCTACATAAATGGAACACTGGTGAGCACTAGCAACAATCTACCAAACTATGCGAGTTACATACGATTTATGCTGATGACTCCAATGGCCTATAAGAAATTGAGAGGTCTGCCAATGGGCTATGACTATAGATCAAATGTTGATACTGACGGTGAACTCACTTGGGCAGTGAGCAAGGAGTATCATTTAGTTGGTAGACTCAATCATGAAATATTCAATATATCTAAATGGATGCCCCCCAATGTCGAAATTGATATAAAGTTACAACTCGCTCCAGCCAATTCCAACTTGAGAAAAACATTCGACGTAGCATCCGTTGCCAGTATTAATCTCCCCTCAGCAATATTTCATGCGCAGAAACAACAAGTTATGAGTTCTGTTGCTTTGGCAATGGAAAAACTAAGAGCCTCTGGAAATAATATCAAACTACTCGTTCCACACATAATCACAAGTCAACATCATATTTCCACTGGTTCAAGTACCTACACCAATTCTTCATTTACCTAAATTGAAATTCCTTCTAATCTCGCTTTGGCTCTTGTAGAAGGTGTCAGTGCCGTAGGATCATAGACAAGTTCTCCATGTGAATTTGACTTGTTTGAATTTTCATTTCTTGTATGCAAAATAAATGGAATTCCGCTCTACAATTTATCTTTTGATATATTCTATGGGACCCTATATGAATTGACACTACAATCTCTAGATCGAGATTCTCAACTATATGAAAATGGTATTCCCGATGCAATGTTCGCAAAAAGTCATGGTATCATTATTTTGGCCTTGTCTGGTACTCAAGATATGAATATTGTCCGAACGGGTACTGTACGTTTGAAGTGTACCTCAGACAAGCCGTTGACAGAGAGTGTAACATTAATCTCACTCAATCTGGGAAATACCCCCGATGGTAGTGTTCTATTAGACCTGGCACCATGAACACCAATCAAATAATCGATGTATTTAACATAGATCCTTTTATGTCCAAATACAAATCCTATTGTATACCCTCAGGTTTCCTTGATTATATTCATACTGTTAATAAAACCATTATCATTGTTAATAGTAGTCCATCGACTACGCAGACGGGTAATTGGCTATACATCTATCAAACAGCGAAAAATATAGAATTTTTTGATCCTCTTGGTCTACCATATGCATTCTACAAATCACACATCAAAAACTACCTTGAAGGAAGTGGGAAGATAATTATTCAAAATCAGATGCGAGTACAAGATTTATCAACCAAAAGCTGTGGTTTTCATGCATTACTATATTTAATTTTTCGATGTCATGATTATACTTTCAGTGAATTTCTCAACATTTATGTACAAAGTCCTCGTTTGAATGACTTTCTAGTAGAAAATAACCTCTCAGACCTGTATAGTATTGATTTCAGTGCCCTAAGAATAAAGTGTTTTAAAAATGTATGTGAATTTGTTCATTAATAAAATATAAATGCACTATAAAAAGTCTTTTGTCTTCATTTGTTTAGATTTATTCTTCTTCATAGTCATTTAGATTGTCATCGTCATAGTCATCGTCATCGACAACGATTAGTGGTGGCAGATCATTTGGAACTTGTACTGATCCTGGCGTGCAAAGTCAGGGTCACATTTTCCACAATATATTGTAACTTCATTTTTATTAAATCTTCTTGTGAAGTCAATGATACTATTACGATTCATATTAAAAAATTCACCTGTTTCTATTTGATTATTTGAAGTAATGTCACACATAATATTCTCATGTGAAGAATCACTTTTTGTCACAGCCAAATAAAAATCAGTAGGTTTATAATCATTGGTAGCTTTGTCCTTACAGCAATGACACTCGAACCTTACTCTTTTCACGTTTTTACATTTGAAGATTGGTCCAAATTCTTCTTCCCAAAACACTTTAAAACCACGACGATACCAATCCCTTAGAAATAAGCTAAAGTTACGTTTAGGGTGTTTTCCAATTATACCAGGGTAAGTATTTTGCCACTGGTTACACTTATCAAAATAGCAATTGGAACACATATACCCATTAGGATGGGAGTCACAAGTCTCTTCTAGGCAAGTGATACAGCCTGTAATTTGTACAGCATATCCTTATTGTAGTTTACACAGAGTACAAAGTCTACATTTTTTATTATGGCCATCAGCTTTAATGCATTTCTCAGTTCGTGACCAGTTGCCCAATTTATATAAACATAGTGAACATGTATGATACATTTTTTTTTTCGATGTTGTCCGTCTCACTGCCAAAAAGAAACTGACTCAAAATCAATAAAAAAATAACATTATCTTCTAGTGGGGAAGAGGAGTAATTGAGTATTGTCACAAAAACTGATTTCCTACTGTTGTAAAGAATGAATTTCTAGGTAGTGGTTAAAATCAGAATCACGATGTCATTTTGCTTTGTTTCAATCAATATATCAATAAATTGAGTCAATGCGTTTGACTCACAGCGCTTAAGCTTCATACAATAGTCCAAAGATGGGGAATCAGTTCCCATTATACAGTTAAGTATTTCTAGAGAAAATATTTTCCGTTGAAGAGATAATTCCAAAAAGTCATCATCTAACACTAAACATTTTTCCAATTTGACTAGATTCCGTAAGATCCTCTGTTTCTCAAATCCAATCATTCTTGATACTCCCACTACCAACTATAGACTAAAATAACAATTGCAAGTTTCTACTTAGTGCACAATCTTAATACCTCTTGGACACCACCACCCACCATAGAGAGAGAGAGTGGAGTAAACGATCATCTAGTGTCTAATCAGAGTGTCTAATCAAAAAAAAACATTGTAAAAAAATAAACTTTTATTGACAAAAATGTAATAAAAGAATATATTTTCACTGTCTTTGCGCTAGGTCAGTCAATCCATTTTCCTCAATGTGCTTCATAATAGCATTCAATCCATGCTGTAGTCGTGATAAATGCATTATATTCACTTTTTCGGCAAAGTATAATTGTTCATCTGACTTAAATTTACTCAATGATATAACGTATCTGCCAAACATCTCATCCCACTCAAATGTTAGTCGGGAATCCTTTCCAATTTCAACTGCTACATTGGGGGCCCTTGTCTTCACAAAATCACTGTCGGCTCCTTCGAGGTGTATTAGCGTGAAACTACTCATTTTCACAGTATTTGAACGTTTATTTCTCCGATTTAAAATAATGTAAGCTAATCAAATTCAACTTATTGACTGAGATACTAACTCGGTATCGGGCTTTTTATATCAACGCTCAGTGTCAGAGTAAAAGCGTCAACTCCTATAATCATGCTACAATGAAGAATCATGTTCAACATTAAATCTCTTTAATTCATACAGTAATATCCTATCTGTCTGCTACCTTAGATTAACACTATAAAGGAGTACTGTCTGTTTGTATGGCGGGGGACTGTCTGCTTGGAGATATTATAGCTACATTGGCTGTCTGTCTGCTCGGAAGTGTTATAGCTACATTGGCTACCTGCCTTCCTGAAACTGTTATGGCTACATTGGCTGCCTGTCCCGTTGAAACTGTTATAGCTATATGGTGGAACACCCCGCTCTTAACAATTACAGCTATATGGGGGGACACCCCGCTCTTAACTTTTATAGCTATATGGGGGGGACACTCTGCTTGAAACTGTTATAGCTATATGGGGAGACACTCTGCTTGTAACTGTTGTAGCTTTATGGGGGGGACACTCTGCTTGTAAGCATTGTAGCTATATGGGGGAAATTCTGCTTGAAAGTGTTATAGCTATATGGGGTGACACTCTGTTTGTAAGCATTGTAGCTATATGGGGAGACACTCTGCTTGTAAGCATTGTAGCTACACTACTAATGTTGCGCAAGTCTATGATTCTGTGAAAGGCAGACAAAAAAAGAAGCATCATTGTCATCTCGTTGGAGCTTTGTAATCAGCATTATTCCTGTTACAATAAGTTCTCGTAGAACAATGAGTTAATTCAAATTTGAAGCATGTAAATTTACTGATTTGCTCATTTAGACTACTTCCACGTAAAACAATAAACACTGTTTGTTTTATTAATAAAAAAAAAATTTAATCAGGCACCAATGATTGTACTATTTATACTGATGCTAAAAAATCATTGTAATACCTAGCCGCATGAGGTCAACTCGGTTCCACTCTATCCTCCTCCATCACAGTCTCTTCAAAACTTCATTTTGCACACTCTCCCAGGTTGACCCTAAGTTCCATTTTCTCTTAAATTCTTCCTTATGATCCCTCCTCATCCCAATTTGGGACAACTTACTTTTCGTTTGGCTCCATGTGGATGGCCAAAAGCACAGTCTTTGGCAATCTGTCATCCGTCATGATTCACAAAACAGGGTGTAGCCATCTTCACTTTTCTTTTGTCTATAGAACTAGAAAATGGGGCCTCCCACGTAACTCAAGCTCTGTTTAACTCAACCCTGTTTGACTCTTCCCGTTTAATCCAACCCTTGTTCAACTTTACTCTACACAATTCAAACCTAATTTAATTCAAACCCCATTTAATTAAACCCCTATTCAACTCGACTCAAATTCAATTTGAGTGAACGAATTTATTCACTAAAGCTCTAGAACGTGGGGGTTGCCACGTAACTCAAGCGCCACTTACCTCAACCCCCGTTTAGCTCAAACTCCGTGCAACTCCACCCTCATCTACATCAACCACCATTCAATTCAACTCTCATTCAACTCAACCCCAATTCAATTAATCCCGTGCACCAGGTCAGGTTAAATGGGTGTTGATTCTAATGGGGGCTTAGTTGCACTGGGTAGAGCTAAACAGGGATTGAACTATTTGAGGGTTTATTTGAATAGGGGTTGGTTTGAACTAACGTTGAGTTGAACAGGATTGAGTTAGAGCGGGATTGAACTGAACACACACCTAAAGTAGGATCGAACTACATTTTGCGTACGGATTTTGTTTGATATACGGTCAGTCAAACGAGTTCCTTAGATTATCCTTAGGCAATTCCTCTAGAAAACATTTAATAAACGTTTCTCACCTTTTCTAAGCATCCACACTTCAAAGCCATGCCTGGCAAATGTCATTACCGCGGCGTTCAATGTTCTAGTCTTAGTTCTCCGATTTATCTTCCTATTAAGTAAAAAATAAACTTTTTTTCACATTTACTCTTAAAATGATGAGAAATTATTCCGTATGAGGGGGGCTGCACCCTTTTCAATCCATCACTCTTCACGTTAAAGTTTTTTAGTATCCTAAAAAAATCTTTTTATTCCAGTTAAACGGCCCTTGTGTTTCAGAAGTCATTCCTAAAGAATTGGGACAATATGCCAAACTTTAGCTTAAAGAGCAAGGTATTGAGGAGGAGGCAGCCCCCTCATCTACGGGCTATTCAATTCATTTTAAGTTTTAATGTTGGTCATTACTTTCAGTTGTAAAAAACTTGTTTTTCTTATTTAATTTCTGATCGTTTTTCAAATAATGCCGGTAAATTCATCTCCCCCTTCCATGAAAAATTCTCCCCGAGAAAAATACCTCCACGGATATTTCCTCCGATATAAAATTCCCCTCGAAAATTCATCCGGAAAATTCCGCTTGGAAAATTCTCCTTAACCTACTTTCATTGAAAGGAGACCTGTTTTTTAATTAATTTCTGATTCTATTTCAAATCATGATGAAATCACTCTCTTTGGAAATGTTCCCCGGAAATGACCTCCACAACCCGACGGAAAGGTTTTTCTGCTGGAAGTTCCTCATGAAGGATTCCTCCCGTGAAAAATCTCTCTCCCGACAGAAAATCCCCACACAATTCCGACTGCACTGGAAATTTTCCCCGGACAATTGCCCCTCAAAGTGTAAAATTGAGTCAAAAAGAGTTTCCCCTGGAAAGTTCAGCCCCAGAAACTGCCCTCCCTTTGGAAAATTCTCTCGGCAAAAAATGTTCACCCCCCCTCATGCAGAAAATTCTACCTTTCCCGAAAATGTTTGTATACATCCCAATATCAAATACTATATTTAGACAATGGGCACACTTCATAACTTACAGCCCTTTCCCCAGAGGCTTTGGGGGTTATGTCACCCCCAGAGACATAGTTATAGGATCTTTCAAAATGTTGAAAAAAATAGCTATCTCAAAACTTTGATCGGGTGACTTTGGGGGAAATCATGGCCTGGGAGGGGGACTAGGTGTCCGCCAATCTTTTTAGTCACAGAGAATTTAGTTACTAGAAATTTTAGTTTCCCTTCGAAAAAGCCCTTTTCCTATCTTATAGGATCATTGGTTCGATACGATCATTCCTGGAGAAAAAAAGCCATCAAATATACACACATTCGTGTTCTTTCTTTCGGCAATAAAAAAAAAATCCACATTTTGCAGATGGGAGCTAGAAACCTCTACAGTAGCGTTCTCTGATACGCCGAACCTGATGGTGTGATTTTCATTAAGATACCTTGACTTTTTGGGGATTTTTCCACCCTTTTCAAAAATCACAGAAATATTCCCAGGCTTTTAGCTTTTGACGGGTAACATTAAACTTAATTTGTTTTATATATTTGGAATCAGGATAAAATGCCAACTTTTTTGATCTATCTATTGTTATCAAAATTTAACTTTTAGAGTTTCCATTTCTACTGGGTCGAGTCACTCCTTATGGTACCACGAACTGTCTGATTCTTCCAAACGTTCTTCTACTATCAGAAAACATCCTGCGCTTATGGCTCGTTTACACATTGCGGAAATCCATGCGGAAATCCTTCCGTTTCTGTTCGAACTATGGCTAAAATAACGCTACGTTTTAAGGCAAAGATTTCAAATTATTGCAACAGCGTGACCTAGGGTTAAAATGGTGAAAGGACTTGTTGGTAGCCATATGGTGGATATCCCCTGTAGCTATCATCAAAAACTCAAGAAGGGTATTATGTTCTTACCACTCTTCTGAAAGCTGTTGAGCAATAGAGAGCCAAATGACTTAGTTTTCTTATAGCCTGAGTGCGCAGGATCATACAAGCTGGTATAGCCTTGAACCAAAATTATAAGATCGTGCAGTTTTTGATAATCCTTACTCATGGTTTTATTCATTTAAAAACCTTGCCAAGATTCCGTTCTGATTTGACCAAAACGTTGCGGAAAGCTAGAGATTTTTTCTAGCATGAAAACGGACGGAATTTCCGCACGGATTGCTAAATCCGTATGAATTTCCGCAATGTGTAAACGAACCATTAGGCTATTCTACCTTTTGCACCTTAGGCTATTCCGTTCATTGCATCCACCAACTTTACTATTAATGCTACCTAGATTAACTTAAAAAAAATAAGTTTTTTTAACTGAAAGTAAGGAGCGACATTAAAACTTAAAACGAACAGAAATTATTCCGTATATGAAAGGGGCTATCCCCTCCTCAGCGCCTCGCTCTTTACACTAAAGTTTTTGTTGTTTTAAAAAGTTAAGTCGTGACAAAGAGTCAAACTTTAGTGTAAAGAGCGCGACGTTGAGGAGGGGACAACCCCTTTCATATACGGAATAATTTCTGTTCATTTTAATTTTTAATGTCGCTCCTTACTTTTAGTTAAAAAAACTTGTTTTTTTAGTTAATTTCTGAACGTTTTTGAATTCATGCAGCTTTTATTTTGGCTCACCGTACATGAATAATTAAAACGAAGTTAGCATATTAATTTTACTTTTTTTTTCTAATTGGCTTTGTCAAAATTTTGTTCTGACGAAACTTACGAATTAACTTACGTAATCAATTTCTATATTCGTATGTTTTTATTACGTATATTAGGGAGTTCGTTCCCTAGTCAATACCTCGCTCTTTACGCTGGAGTTCGAATTCTGTTCGAATCACAAACCCCTGAATCACAAAGGCCGGTTAATTAGAATAGATAGCTCTCTTGAAAGTACTAAAAGACTTTAGCGTAAAGAGCGAGGTATTGACTAGGGGGCGAACCCTCTCATATACTTAATAATTTCTGTTCGTTTTAAGTTTTAATGTTGCTCCTTATTTTCAGTTGAAAAAAACTTGTTTTTTTTTAATTTAATTTCTGATCATTTTTTAAATAATGCTGCGAAATATGCTCCATCCCCCAAGGAAATATCCTCCATGGAAAGATCCTCCCCCGTAACCCCTACTCCCACCCCGAACCCCCACTAGAAAAAAATTCCACCTGAAAACACGTGTATACTTCCCAATAACCAATACTAAATGCAAACAATGGGCACAGTTTATAACTTGCAGCCCTTCCCCCGGGAACTGTGGGGGATTAAGGCACCCTAAAAGACATATTAATTAGATTTTTGACTATGCTGAACAAAATGCATATCTCAAAATTTTGATTGGGTGACTTCGGGAAACAAATGAGCGTGGAAGGGGGCTGAGTGCCCTCCAATTTTTTTGGTCACTTAAAAAGGGCACTAGAACTTGTAATTTCCGTTCCGATGAGCCCTCTAACGATATTCTAGGACTACTGCATCGATACGATCACCCCTGGGAAAAAAACAAAAAAAAACCAAATAAACACGCATCCATGATCTTTCTTCTGGTAAAAAATACAGAATTCCGCATTTATGTAAATAGGAGCTTGAAACTTCTATAGTAGGGTTCTCTGATACGATAAATCTTATGGTGTGATTTTCATTAGAGTTTCATAAAAGTCTATGACTTTTAGGAGCTGTTTTCCCTTTTTTTCGAAAATAAGGTAAATTTTCTCAGCCACGTAAATTTTGATGGGTAAGACTAAACTTGATGAAACTTATATGTTTGAAATCAGCATAAAAATCTGATTCTTCTGATGTATCTATTAGTATCAAAATTCTGTTTTTTTTTAGTTTCGGGAACTATTGAGCCGGGTCGCTCCTTACTTACAGTTCGTTACCACGATCTGTTTGATGAAAGAAACTATCCACTTGTTTGATTTTCTTATTACCTAACATCACCTTTTAACTCTCATTTGTTCCTAATTTAAGCGACTTAGTATTCTTAACATCAATTTTCATCCAAAATTCGGTTATAAACTAATCCCAGACACATGGTATGGGGGGGGGGGGGGTATGGGTGCAACTAGAGAGTTTCTCGGAGGGAGTGCTAGGCTGCCAGGAGCTGTATTTTTATTGAAATTTTATTGGGTTCTACTCATGTACATTAATTAATGTCTTCTAGTTTCCTGGGGCTATTAACCCTTGGACCCACTTTTGGCGTCCATAATAGCATCCTTATGAAAACATATTTTTTCAAAGAATCCACCTTAAAAACCATGGAATTGATAACCCTAAAACTCACTTTTGGTACTTTAAACCCCTCCCCTATTAAAGAATATTTGAAGGAGTGAATTTTTTCAGGGATGATTATCATTCTCGAAGCAATGTTATATGAATATAAAACTTGAGTGTAAGCGACGGAGGATGAGGGATGGATTAGTGTTCACCCTTACATTTGAGAGAGCCTTAAATCAAACAATTTGCAATGATAAACTGTAAGTGAAGAGCGATCCTTATCAATACAAATCGAAACTGTAAAAAAAGATGAAGTTTTGATTAAAATAGAGACAACAAAATATGTGATTTAGGCTTACTCTAGATCAGTACAATGTGTTGATTTAAAAAGAACTCACAGAGGTTAATAAAACAGGGGGACGACTGTCCGCGGGTGCAGCCTTCGAGGGGGCACCAAACTGCTTTTTTGCTTATAATGTGGTAGTAGTGATGGTAAGGGAATACCGACATTGTCCCAGGCTGCTGAAACCCTAGCTACGTCTCTTCTAAATGGTTGTCTTTAAACTCCTTGTAAGAGAGTGATCATAAGTGCAACTTTGAAAGAGGATATTCAGATAAACCTAACCTGAAACCTTCAAACTTAACCAAATCTTTTTAAAACAATCAATAAGGCTGTAGACTCATTATGATGCTCTTTTTGGTATATTCTGTTGGTTTTCAGTTCAACTTACTTATTTGTTGGGAATCGCTGTTTTTTTGGGGTTTATTTGGTTTATTGATTATGGTAGTTTTAGGCTTAAAGAATTATTTGATTTTATCTCTGCTAGTCTTTGGTTTAATATAGCTGTTTACTTTTCTTTAACAAACGTCTTTTGTGGAAAAGTAAAAAAAAATTAATTCCAGTAAATAGCGATAGAAAAGAGTTAAGAGAGTCAACAAACCTGATTGTTTCGTAATACTTTAGGGGATGCTATTGCTTACCTATTCAAATTTATTGAGGATGTGGTAGTGCGCAAACGTGGGTGTTAAGTGATATTTAACGAGATATTATTGTCTACTATGCAATTTAAACACACGTGTTTTTGTTTTTTCTTCGAGATATTTTTTTCTTCGAGATGTTTTTTCTTCTTGACGTTTTTATTCGAGAAATTTTTCTTTCTTCAATATATTTTTTTTCTCCGATTTTTTTTTCTTCGACATATTTTTTTTTATTCGAGACATTTATTTTTCTTCAAGACATTTTTAAAGATTTTTCTTCGACCCGTTTTTTTCCTTCAGAAGTTTCTTTAATGCAATCTCCAAGCCGCTTACGCAAGACGTGTGTTGATTCAGGGAACCTTTATAATCCGTCATTAAAGGTTTTTGTCCGTCGCAATAGCTTAGGGTGTATTATTGTTTACATATGCAAAACCCTAGCTTCCAGATCTAGTCACTGAGCCCTAGCAACCAGCAAGTGTTATTGATTTTGAATCCACCGTGGCATCCTGTGGCACATATTATCATTCCTAAAGCATTTTCAGCCCCCCATGGTACTCTGTGGCACCCATCATCATCATTTAAGCGTTTTCAGAGAGAGAGAAAGAGAGAGAGAGAGAGAGAGAGAGAAAGAGAGAGTGAGAAAGTGAAAGAGAGAGAAAGAGAGAGAGAGAGAGAGAGAGAGAGAGAGAGAGAGAGAGAGAGAGAGAGAGAGAGAGAGAGAGAGAGAGAGAGAGAGAGAGAGAGAGAGAGAGAGAGAGAGAGAGAGAGAGAGAGAGAGAGAGAGAGAGAGAGAGAGAGAGAGAGAGAGAGAGAGAGAGAGAGAGAGAGAGAGAGAGAGAGAGAGAGAGAGAGAGAGAGAGAGAGAGAGAGAGAGAGAGAGAGAGAGAGAGAGAGAGAGAGAGAGAGAGAGAGAGAGAGAGAGAGAGAGAGAGAGAGAGAGAGAGAGAGAGAGAGAGAGAGAGAGAGAGAGAGAGAGAGAGAGAGAGAGAGAGAGAGAGAGAGAGAGAGAGAGAGAGAGAGAGAGAGAGAGAGAGAGAGAGAGAGAGAGAGAGAGAGAGAGAGAGAGAGAGAGAGAGAGAGAGAGAGAGAGAGAGAGAGAGAGAGAGAGAGAGAGAGAGAGAGAGAGAGAGAGAGAGAGAGAGAGAGAGAGAGAGAGAGAGAGAGAGAGAGAGAGAGAGAGAGAGAGAGAGAGAGAGAGAGAGAGAGAGAGAGAGAGAGAGAGAGAGAGAGAGAGAGAGAGAGAGAGACAGAGAGAGAGAGACAGACAGACAGACACACAGACAGATCGAAAGAGAGACAGAGGCACCGAGAGAGAGAGAGAGAGACACAGAGAGAAACATAGATATAGAGAGACATAGAGAGAGAGAGAAAGAGAGAGAGAGAAAGAGAGAGAGAGAGAGAGAGAGAGAGAGAGAGAGAGAGAGAGAGAGAGAGAGATACAGACACACACACACAGACACACATAGAAGATGAACAGACACACATAATACCAATAAAACTGTTTTTTAATCTAGTTTACGTTAACTGACCTTAATTTAGGTTCATTTAGTTCAGTAAGCGTAGCGCATTCTACACACTCCATATGGCAGCATAAGTGATTTCTAACTGTTAGGTTACATTAGACTAACTGCTTTCAAACTAGGTTCATTTCAGTTGACTTAGCGAGGCGCACCACGCTTAGAATGTGCTACGCTTACTGAACTAAAACGAACCTAACTTAAGGTCAGTTAACGTAACCTTGCTTAATATTCTGGTTTTATTGGTATCTTGTGTGTTTGTTCGCCTGTGTCTGTGTGTGTGCGTGTGTCTCTCTCTCTCTGTGTCTCTGTGTGTGTTTGTGTGTGTATTTGTGTGTGCGTGTGTCTGTTCCACTCTCTTTGTGTGCTTGTGTATCTGAGCGTCTGTTTGCCTGGCTCTGTGTCTGTCTTTGTGTGTTTGTGGGTGTGGTTCTCTTTTCTCTGTGCCTGTGTGTCTGACCGTCTGTTTGCCTGTATCTGTGTCTCAAAGCACATAGGGGTTTTTTGTGGGTGTAATGTATTATTTTTGTTGTTGTTGTTGTTTAGACCTGGGCAATTCTTATCGAGGGAGTTATCGTGGGCACTTCAAAAAGGGCTCATTCGATTGAAAATAGAAAGGGCTGATGCCCTTCTTAATAGTCGAAAGTGATTGGAGGGCAACTAATCCTTCTCCCACACCGACCCTCCCATTAGCCCGTTATGTTTAAAAACTAAATGTTGCCTTAAGATTAAATTAAAATGCACTGTGTTAATTCTAGTTCCCAATAAGGCATCTCAGCAGTTTCCCAAGAACGACTGAGGGTATTATGTTCAGAATTTCGCGGCTACTTCTGCTCTTAAAATTTAACCAAATCAAAACAGCGTAAGTGTATTCAAGCTATCAAAGAAAGTAAACAGATTTTTTTGCGAATGGTATCAAGTTTTCCATTTCAGGTAAACTAGAGGACGTATGAAACTAAATTAAACATTACTATTTGTGTCCAGATTTTTGAAAGTTTGTATGTTATTAAAAATTGCTGAAAATTTTTCTCCAGCATACAAATAGAAGGCCAAACTATAAAGTCTTAAAAACAAGAAAAGATTTAAAGCATTATTTTATTTAAAACGAACAGAAATTAATTAAAAAAAACTGTTTCCACAAAATAAGTTTTTCAAAGAAAAGTGAAGAATCCCATTAAACAAAAAACGAACAAAAATAAAATCAAATAGTCTACCAAGCGTGAAATTGTCGCAAATCAGCATTGACAAATAAACGAAACCCAAAACAAACAGAAATTACAATAAATAACCGAGTCAAACTCAAAACGAGCAGAAATTAACACAAGTTGGGCTCAAAACCCCTTTGCCTTCCAAAGGCCAGAAAAAATTGGCACTTTACTGAAAAAATACAAATGAATAAGCATTGTCAGCTTAATATACATATACTGATATTTAGTAATCAAAATGTTAATATTATTTGGTTTATTAAAGTTATAAAAGTAAAAACATTTATATTGTTTTAGAAAAGTGCAAATTTTGTTCTGGCCTTGGGAAGGCATAGGGGTTTTGTCCCAACTTATGTTAATTTCAGCTCGTTCTGAGTTTGACTCGGTAATTTATTGTAATTTATGTTGGTTTTAGGTTTCATTTATTTATTGATGCTGATTTGTGGTAGTTTCACGCTTGGTAGATTGTTTGATTTTATTTTTGCTCATTTTTTTAATGGAGTTCTTTACTTTTCTTTGAAAAATTTATTTTGTGGAAACAGTTTTTTTTTATTAATTTGCATTAATATCTATTGTATGTTTGTTTGCATTGATTGTTTAGTTATGTTCTGTTCGTTTTAAGTTTTATTTGTGCTTTAATAGGAAATTTTATTTTTCTTTTAACCTTGATTTTCATATTTAATCTAAGCATTACTCACTTTAATATCTATTTATTCATTTATATTATTACTTGTTGTATGTTTTTTGCTATGATTGTTTATTTAGTTTCTGTTTGTTTTGGGTTTCATTTTTTCTTTAATAGTAATTTCTGGTCAATTGAGTTTGAATTTTAACAGGTATTTGTATCTGCTGAGCTTAAGTTTAGAATGACCTTTACTTTTCTTTGAAAAACTTATTTGTCGGAAAGTTTTTTTAATTAATTTTTGTTCGTTTTTGATTGCAAAGGTTTCAAGTTTATAAAAATTCCTTATTTCAAAATCAAACTGAAAAAAAAAATCAAATGTTCATCAAAGTATGAAAACTGGTATCAAAGTAACAATATCAAAGGAAAAAATGGGTTTGTGTCAACCTCGGAGTTTTTATTATCTGATGTTTGAACTATTTTTACAGAATTGGCAGTCTCAAAATTTTTATCAGATGGGTTTGGGGAAAAAGGACGTGGGGGAGGGAAGGGGGCTAAATAACCTTCGGTCTCTTTTGACTCTTTAAAAATGAACTAGAACTTTCTATCTATTTCTATTTCTGTAGTGTAATTTATAACGCCTGTCCCTGGGCCTTGGGGGGTTGTGTCGACCCCTGAATTTTAATATATGATGGTTGAACTATTTTTAACAAAATGGTCACCTCAAATTTTTATCGGTTGGGTTTATCCATCCAATAAACCCAAAAGTTTGGAGGGCGGGATAGGCTAGTTGCCCTCCGATCTTTTTTCACTCTGAGAAAATGAACTACAGCTTATAATTTCCATCTAAATGAACCCTCTGTGAAGTTTATACGAGCATCCCTTTTATAAGAACCACATACGGCCCCAGGAAATAACTCACAATGCTTGCCCCGGGCCCTGGGGTGTTGTGTCGACACCGGAGTTTTTGTTATCAGACCTTTGAACTATTTTGAAAAAATGGCTCTCTCAAAGTTCTTATCGGATGGATTTGAGGAAAATGAGGCATGGAGAGGAGGGCTACTTGGCCTCCGATCTCTTTTGACTCTTAAAAAGTGAACGAGAGCTTTCAATAGCCAATCATATGAGCCCTCTCCGAAGTTTATACGACCATACCTTCCATAAGAACCATATATGCTCTCAGAGCAATACTTACAACGCCTGCCCCGGGCTCTGGGGAGGTTTCATCTACACAGGAATTTTTCTTATCTGACCTTTGAACTATTTTTAACGAAATGGCCATGCGTAAAGGAGTTTTTGTTATATGATCTTTGAACTATTTTTAACAAAATGGCTATTTCAAATTTTTTATCGGATGTATTTGGGGAAAAAGGGCTAGGGAGGCTAGTTGCCCTCCGATCACTTTTGACTCTTCCAAAGTGAATTACAACTTTCAGTTTCCAATCAAATGAGCCCTCTATGAAGTTTATACGAGTATCCCTTCCATAACAACCATATATGCCCCCAGGGCATAACTTACAACGTGTACCCCCGGGCCTTGGGGGCTCTGTCGACACCGGAGTTCTTATTATCTGAAATTTGTACTATTTTTAACAAAATGTCTATCTTAAAATTTTTATCTGATCCATTTAAAACGTGGAGGGGGGTGGATAGTTGCCCTCCGATCTATTTTGACTCTGAAAAAGTGAACAAGAACTTTCAATTTCCAACAAAATAAGCCCTCTCCAGAGTTTATACGAGCATCCCTTCCATAAGAACTATATATGCCCCTAGAGCATTACTCAAAGCCCCTGCCTCCAGGCCCTGGGGGGTTTCGTCGACACAGGAGTTTTTCTTATCTGGCCTTTGAACTATTTTTAATGAAATGGCGATTATAAAAATTTCATCGAATGGACTTGGGGAAAAAGTATTTGTTTGGAGGGGGGAGTTAGTTGTCCTCGGATATCTTTTGACTATTGAAGTTGAACTAGAACTTTCAATTTCCAATCAAATGAGCCCTCTATGAACTTCATACGAGCATCCCTTTCATAAGAAACAAATAAACCCCCAGGACAGCACTTACAACGCCTGTCCCTCGGCCCCTGGGGGGAGTTTTTGTTATCTAATTTTTGAACAATTTCCAAAAACTGGCTATCTCAAAATTTGTAGCGGATGGGTTCAGGGAAAAAAGGGCGTGGAGGGGCTAGTTACCCTTAACTCACTTGACTCTTAAAAAAGTTAACTAGAACTTTCAATTTCCAATCAAATGAGCCCTCTATGAAGTTTATACGAGCATCTCTTTCATAAGAACCATACATGCCCTTAGGGCATAGCCTAGAACGCCTTCCCCTGGGCCGTGGGGGTTTTTATTTACACCGGAGTTTTTCTTATCCGACCTTTTAACTATTTTCAACAAAATGTTCATCTCAAAATTTTCATGAAATGGGTTTGGAAAAAGAAGGCGGGGCGGGGGGGGGGCCTAGCTGTCCTAGAATCTCTTACTTGAACTTTCAATTTCCAATCAAATGAGGCCTCTCTGAAGTTTATACGAGCATCCCTTTCATAATAACCATATATGCCCAAGGGCACAACTTACAACGTCTGCCCCCGGGCCTTGGGAGGTTGTGACGACACTTGAATTTCTGTTATCTGACTTTTGAATAAATTTAAACTTAATGGCTATCTCAGAATTTTTATTCGATGCTTTAGAGAAAAAGGGGCGTGGGGGGGCTAGTTGCCCTCCAAGTTGCCCTCCAGTCTCTTTTGACTCTTAAAACGTGAACAAGAACTTCCAATTTCCAACCGAATGAGTCTTCTCTCGAAGTCAATACGAGCATCCCTTTCATAAGAACCATATATGCCCCCAGGGCTTAACTTAAAACGCCTGCCCCCGGGCCCTGGGGGGTTTTGTCGACAACAGGATTTTTGTTGTATTATCTTTGAACTATTTTTAACAAAATAGCTATCTCAAAGTTTTAATCAGCATTTAGGAAAAAAAGGGTTTGTGAGGGGGGAAGCTGGTTACCCTCCGATATCTTTTGACGCTTAAAAAGTGAGCTAAAACCTTCAATTTCCAATCAAATGAGCCCCCTCTGACGTTTATACAAGCATTCCTTCCATGAGAACCATATATACCATATATGGTATATATGGCATAAGAAGCATATAGATCGGGAAATGGTGCATATATTTGGGGAAATGGTGGGCGTGGAAGGGGTGTCAGTTGCCTTCCAATCACTTTCGACTATTAACAAGGGAACTAGCCATGTAAATTTCCAATCGAATGAGCCCTTTCTGAAGTTTCTACGACAACTCTTTCTATAAGAACCTTATATGCCCCCTGGGCATAAATTAGAACCCTTGCCCTGAGGGCTGTGGGGGGTGTCCTCCTCAAAAACATATTTTCTATGTGGAAATCAACTACGCTGAACAAAATGGCTATCTCAAAATTTTGATTGGATGTGTTTGGGGAACTGGTGGGCGTGGAATGCGTGTTAGGTGCCTTCCAATCACTTTTGAACCTTAAAAAGGGCAATAGAACTCTCAATTTCCAATTGAATGAGCCCCTTTTGAAGTTTCTACGACGACTCCTTCCATATGAATGGCTTCTGGGGGAAAAGTAATAATAAAACAGTTTTCCTCTGAGGAGCCCTGATATGTGGTGACTACTTTGGGAATACTAAATTTTGTAGACTTAAGGTGCTTCGGCTTGGCTTTGGGACAATGATTTACAGTTATTAATGCTGATTTTGCTCTATTTTGAGCTCGATTTTCAGACTACTGGGTTGGATGTACTGTTTTGTCCTAGGTGATGGGATGGATAAGTAAGGTCTTACCTTGTTCAAGTGTTTTCATTTATCTCAGTTAGTCTTATTTATTATTTTGTTTTCTCAGAGGCACTTCAAATGGAAGGGGTCGTCGTATAAACTTCAAAGGGGGCTCATTCGATTAGAAATCGAGAGTTCTAGAGCCCTTTTTAAGGATCAAAAGTGATTGGAAGGCAACTAACACCCCTTTCAAGCCCACCATTTCCCCAAACACATCCAATGAAAATTTTTAGATAGCCATTTTGTTCTACGTAGTTGATTTCCTGATAGATTTTATGTTTTTAAGGAGGACAGTCCCCCCACAGCCCTCAAGGCACGGGTTGTAAGTTATGCTCTGGGGGCATGTAAGGCTTTTATAGAAAGCTTTGTCGTAGAAACTTCAAAAAGGAATCATCCAATTGGAAATTCAAAGGGCTAGTGCTCTTTTTAGTAGTCGAAAGCGATAGGAGGACAACTAACCCCCATCTCACGCCCACCTTTCCCCCAAACCCATCCGATTTATATGTTGAGATAGTTATTTTGTTCAACTTAGTTAAAAATTCGGGAAATTGGGTCTTTGAGGATGACATCCCCCCCCGCAGTCCTCAGGGCAAGGGTTGTAAGTTATGCCCTGGGGGCATATAAGGTTTTTATAGAAAGCGTTGTCCTAGAAACTTCAAAAAGAGCTCATTCGATTTGAAATTTAAATGGCTAGTGCCCTTTTTAATAGTCGAAAGTGATTGGAAGGCAACTAACACCCCTTCCATGCCCATTATTTCCCCAAACACATCTAATCAAAATTTTGAGATGGCTATTTTGTTCAACGTAGTTGAAAGTTCTGGAAATTATATCTTTGACCAGGACACTCCCCCAAAGTCTTCAGGGCAAGGGTTATAAGTTATACCATGGGTCTTATATGGTTCTTATGGAAGAAATACTCTTATAAAATTCAGAGAGGGCTCATTTTATTGGAAATTGAAAGTTCTAGTTCACTTTTTAAGCGTCAAAAGATACGGGAGGGTAACTAGACCCTCCCCCTACGCCCTTTTTTCCCAAATGCATCCGATAAATTTTTTAGAAAACGATTTTGTTAAAAATAGTTCAAGGATCATATAAAAAAACTCCGGTGTCGAAACAACCCCCCAGGGCCCGGGGGCAGGCGTTGTAAGTTATGCCCTGGGGACATATGTGGTTCCTATGGAAGGCATGTTCATATAAACTATAAAGCGGGCTCATTTGATCTGAAATTAAAGTTCTAGTTCACTTTTTAGGAGTAAAAAGATGTCGGAGGGCAACTAGCCCCCCCCCCTACACGCCCATTTTTCCTCAAACCCATCCGATAAGAACTTTGAGATAGCCATTTTTTTAAAAATAGTTCAAAGACCATATAAAGAAAACTCCAGGGGGTACACAGCTCCCCAGGGCCTGTGGGCAGGCGTTGTAAGTTATGCCCGGGGGGAATATATGGTTCTTATGGGAGAGATGCTCTTAAAAACTTCAGAGAGGGCTCATTTGATTGGAAATTGAAAATTATAGTTCAAGTTTTGAAAGTAAAAAGAGATTTTAACCCCCCCCCCCCAACACCCCTTTTTCCCTAAATGCATCCGATAAAAATCTTGAGATAGCCATTAAGTTAAAAATTGTTCAAAAATCAGATAACAAAAAATCCGGTGTCGACAGAGCCCCCCAGGGCCCGGGGGCAGGCGTTGTAAGTTTTGCCCTGTGGCATATATGGCTCTTATGAAAGGGTTGCTTGTATAAGGGTTGCTTGTTGCTTGTATAGCCATTTTGTTAAAAATAGATCAAACATCAGATAATAAGAATTCCGAGGTTAACACAAACCCATTTTTTTACGTTGATTAAATTAAAAAAAACAAGTTTTTTTAACTGAAAGTAAGGAGTGACATTAAAACTTAAAACTAACAGAAATTATTCCGTATATGAAAGAGGCTGTCCCCTCCTCAACGCCTCGCTCTTTACGCTAAAGTTTTTCATTATTTAAAAAAAAATAGAGTTGTGAGAAAGTCAAAATAGAGTTTTGCAGATTTATCAATTAATAGAGATACTGGTAATATAAATATTGATCCTATTTATGATATTATTTTAAAAAAGAGCCCATATTCGTAAACTAAGTATTGCACAATGTCCAAGGGATTACTTCGAGTTTAAAATCTAAAAGAAAAGCAGAATCAAAAGCTTTGCATAAAATTATGTTGCAATAATATATCTTAGTTAATTTGTTATTTAAAAAAAATTAATCCAGTTACTTTCGTGATTTGAGGGAAATAGCTGCCAATTGAAAATGTAAGTTAATTATATATTATATATTTTATTTTAATCTATTTTGGTTATATTCATATTTTTTAGTCATGTTTTTAGTTTTAATTTCTAGATTATTTCCTTTTTTTACGCTGAAGACGCCTTGTTATATATAGGTGAAATATTCGTTGGATTTTTGTTGTTTCTCCTCGTTTTATTTACTGGCCATTTTTTTTTGTTTTTGTTAAAGTTCTAAAAAAAATTTCCCAAAGTTTTAACCTATCTAGACCGTTTTTCTGGCCAAAAACTGTTAGTATGCCAGTTATTAAAAAAATTTAGCGAGATGTTTTCGAGAAAATATAAATATAGGCAATTATTGCTCGCTTAAAGAGAGTGCATGTATATCACACACACAGAAGGTCCTAAAAAAGAGTAGCAAGTTCAAATTAGCCTAGTTATCAAGTCCTAGAAAAGAATAAGCCATGTTCACGTCACTTTTACTCAACCCACTCTTTAAGGTAACAACAAAATAAAATAAATATAGACTCGCTTACCAAAATAATAAGGATTATTAGGCACTAATTCAAACAATCAACTAATGATTGGATGGAAATTTATTGAGTCAAAACATAAAAAAAGAATTCAAAAACCTACGACGAAAGAATGAATCAAATAAAAAAAGGATGAATAATGCATTTGTAACATCCAAGTATTTAAAATGGTAGGTGCTTTATCTTGGGAGTAGAAAGCTTATAAGTAATTCCCATGTGGCCATAGGAATCCCTGTGCCATTTGCGTGCTTCCCCAGGAACCAGTGTACCGTATCAATCCAAAGTGCTCTTTTGAGTACTTATAATGCACTTTTGATGGGAGTAGTTTCTTAAAGTAGTTAATTGATTTTTAGACAGAATGCGATTTCGATGGGCATAGTTTTTTGAAGTAGTTAATTGTGATTTAAACGGAATGCATTTTAGGCGGATGCAGTCATCATTGTAGTTTGATTTTTGGCGTTGACACTTTTACTCTGACCTTGAGTTCGTTTATAAATAACCTGATGGAGAGTTAATATCTGAGTTCCAAATTGACATTTTACTATCTTGCGTTGATTCAAGTTCGAAAAAACTTTCTATAATAAAAAATGAGTGGTTTTACACTATTGCAAGTTGAAGGTGTTGACAGTAATGTTCTAAGTTTCTTTGTTGGCTTCAGGAGTAGACTGTTAGGTAAACCTTTCTTTTATGTAAATCAGAGCAAACTATCACATCCTGATAAAAATGAAAAGTAAAAGACGTGAATGCTGTGAATATGCTATTCTATTGTTACAAATTGACCATCTACAATCATAACAAAACCCCCTGGAAAAACGTTTCTTCAGAAACAAATGAAAAAACTTAGGCTATTACAAACTTTATTTAGGTAATTTCCTGTCACCATGAAATGAGTATGAAAAAAAAAGGGTAAATATAGAAATAAGATTAGTACTTGTTAAGTTCTTCCATTCATAATTCGATTTATTCGTGAAACTTTGAAGAAAAAAACACACACAATAAGACAGCACTCTGGTAGAAAATTTTTCAAACCACTAGGCCATCCGAAATGAAAAGGTGTAAAAAGTAAGGTTTGAGTAATTTTAGTTGCATATCTACCATATCTATAATTATCCATTAATAATATACCAGTTCTAACTCAGTTACATTATAATTACCAATACCCAAGTCAAAGGATTGAAAATGCATAATGTCCTTTGATTTTTGACAGCCACGCTAATGATGTCTAACCACCAAGCAATACGTTTTAATTTTAAGGTGGCGTATAAATTCAGGGAAACTTCAAAGCCCCGTAGATAATGCAAATGCAAATAAGTCCTAAACATTGTGAACTAATTGCAATTTTGAGTTGATACCTTCACTGGCTTCAAAAGCGTTGATACTGTTTCAATTGCAATGCCTGAGCCAAAGAGCTTTTCTATATCTTCCAGTGACTTCCCTTTAGTTTCTGGCAACAAGAAAAAAACACAAAATGCACTCAGACAGCAACATCCACTGTAAAACCAAAAACAACCGTATGTTCCAAGAGTGTCCTGCATGAGTGGAAACGTTATTGCAACAATAAATGCAAATAACCTGTTTACTCCACCACTGATGGAACTACATATTGCTCTGTACCTAAGGGGAAATAGCTCTCCAAGAATGATAAAGGGAATTCCATTATATCCAAGACCATAGAACATGAAAAATGCTACCAGGGACGCAAGTGGTAGCCATCTTAAGCTATCTATCAGCTCCGGTGGATAATGGGCCTAAAATAAAGTGGTTTCAATTTATCTCGAACAAATAATTGCAATTTAGGATTTATGCAGTTCAAAAGTTCGCAGTCGGTTTTAATCTATCTAAAATATTATCAAAACAAAAAATGTTCACATATAGTTCACAATTTTTAAGAGCATTTTTGTTTTTCCTAGAAGGTGTTTCAGCGCACGTTGTTTTGTTATCGTCAAAGCAAAATCATTTATCCTTCTAATTTCAGGCGTAAATATGAAATTGTAGGTTACAAGGATTAGTGCTGTGAAAGAGGTTTCAAAGTGTCAGGATTAGTAAATTTGAAAAAAGTAAGGTAATCAAAGATAAATGGTATTGTTTTGATAATATTTTATGCATACCATTTACTTTAAAGTGAAAGCTGTGAATGCCGTAGTAAATGCCGTAGTAAATACTGTTGTTTTTAGTTGTCCAATGTGTTTCAACTAGCATAGAAGTGTTCAAGTATTTACTGTTATCTATGGCAAATTACACAAAGGAAATTTTAGTTAGATGGCAGCCTTTTTGATACTGGTACTTTATTTTTTATTACAGACGATGTACCAAGCGGGAGTTTTCGGGAGCAACTACTGAAAGCATCTTTTAAGATCTCAAATGTTTCTTTTAAGATCTCAAACATTCAAGGGTTCTGAACATCATCGTATTTCTAATAGCTTAATTTCATTTCAAATGTTTCTTAATTTCTAATAACATTAATTTCATCATATGTAAACGCTACTATACGCTAGTTCATAATAACGCTAGTTCATAATAAATGCATTGCATCATTGTGAAAATTATTCTGCACATAACTAACCAAATCTATGTCTGTGTGCCATGTAAGAATTACTAGGCTATTCATTCAATTGCAGAGAAAGCTTAAGAAGCTGCTGAACAGACTGTTGTGAAGGCTTTAGATATAAAATGTTTCTTTATACAAAATACTTGACGAGAAATATTTTTTCAACGAAAATTACTAACAGGAAAAAGCCTATGGCTTTTTCCTATTTGGAATAATAAGCGACAAACCTCAGAGAATGAGGCAGTTAACTAAAACCAATATGTGCCATGGTTTGTTCTTTACTAGGTTTAAGCTATCTCTGCAGTCATGATACCAATGAAACTAACATAATTGCGATTTATAATTTGTGCAATACTATTGGCTATAATCTGTTCTTTAACATAAACAGTAGTAAGTACATATGGAATTCTGGTCCCTTACGTTCCCTGGCAGCTTTCCATGGCACCTTTCCCTGGCACCTTTCCACTAGACTGATCATTGCTATTGATGTCAATTGAATATGGAATTATACAAAACCTACCAGACAAGTTTTTTTGACATAATTTACATGGACTAGATTTCTATTTCATGATATACAAGTTTTTTTTTAGGCTAAATCCGTGTCAGAAAAACCGGTGCGTCTTTTTTTAGCTGCCAATATATTCAATTATTTTTTTGTATATATTCAGGTTTCAAATTAGGATTTTCAACAGTTTGAATAGTTCATTCAACCTATCAGTATCAGTATTTTTGCAATCATTTACATAGATATGGAATATTCTAAGCGAGTTCTGGTGAGTAAAAAATTTTCTCATTATTATAATAAAAAAAAGAAATCTATTTTTTTTGTCTCGTTATTAAGTTAGGGAAGAATTTCCTTCCTTTCTCACGCTTTTTTTTCACCGTGTTGTTATCTCTTTTAAAAAATCATTTAGATAAATATTAAAACAAAAGGATAAGTCAGTTTCGCTATAATAAAAAAGAAATCTATTTTTTTTGTCTCGTTATTAAGTTAGGGAAGAATTTCCTTCCTTTCTTATGCTTTTTTTTTCACCGTGTTGTTAGCTCTTTTAAAAAAAGCATTTCGCTAAATATTCAAAAAAAAAAACAGGATCAATCAGTTTCTCTATAATAAAAAAGAAATCTATTTTTTTTTGTATCGTCATTAAGTTAGGGAATAATTTCCTTCCTTTCTTATGCTTTTTTTCACCGTGTTGTTAGCTATTTTAAAAAATCATTTCACTAAATACTCAAAACGGGGGTCAGTAAGTTTCACTATAATAAAAAAAAAGAAATCTTTTTTTTTTTTCTCGTTATTAAGTTAGGGAAGAATTTCCTTCCTTTCTTACGCTTTTTTTTTACTGTGTTGTTAGCTCTTTTAAAAAGCATTTCAATAAATATTCGAAAACAGGGTTGGTCAGTTTCGCTATAATAAAAAAAAGAAAATCTATATTTTGTCTCGTCATTAAGTGGCTTTTTTTTTTAAAATTGAGTTATGAATTAACTTACGAACTATGCCTGAACTGGGCACTTTAATTGTTACGAACTGGGCACTTTAATTGTTGATATGGAAGGAGAAAAAAAAGTTCTTTTTACTGTGATATTCGTTTTGTACTGTGATATTCGTAATTTAGATATATAAGCTTTAAAAATCTTTGCATAAAAAAAATATATAATTGTCAACTTTTCATGTTTGATACTATGGAATTGAATGCCTAACGCCCTCCGTTAATATTCTGAATAAGTAAGAATTGAGCTAGCTAATTAAATTGCGTCATTTTTTCAACTTTTGAGGGTTTGATATTAAAGGGGTAGTACCCTCCCGTAAGCTAAATAGTTTGAAAACTGAAAATGATATTTATTTTAGAACGCTGTTGATCAATCATCACAGCAAAAACGAGCAAAATTAAATGAAGCCCACGAAAATGATGAGACAGGTGTAATCAAGCCAAGTGCCAGCTCTACACAAAGCTCTATGCAACCTGGGAGGAAATTCAAGAGAGAGTGGACGCTTTCATATAATGCTTCAATCTCATCCGATCAAGATGGGGGGGACATCCCTCTTCATGCTTTACCAGGGACCTCCGGTGTAGAAGCCCAGTCAGAATTTGTAAGTATATATAATTTTTTTTTCTTTCCGTATTTTCAAAAATAAGGTAAATTTTCTCAAGCCCATAACTTTTGATGAGTAAAACTATAATTTGTTTCTAAGCTATTCTATAATAATCCTATTTCATTTTCTTTCATTAAGATATTAACACAGGAAAAATCTCATAAATTGGTTCCACAGCGCATTTCTATCTGACGCTGTTTCTGCAGCACGTTATAGGCTAACAGAATATAGGCTAAGGGGTTAGAAACGCAATTTCAAGCTGTAAGAATATTTCAGCGTGTGTTTGTGTGTGTGTGTGTGTGTGTGTGTGTTTGCATGCATGTGCGCATGTGTGTTATTAACAAAATTTGTAATTTATTATGTATTGTTTTGTAAATAATGCTATAAGCAAAAAATTTGTAATTTATTACGCATTTGTTTGATAAATTCGAATCCAATTGATGTTTTCTAATGCAATAATCCAATATTTCTTTAAACAAACTAACTATTTCACAGTTGACAATCATTCTTAAACTGGGATATGTTTTTGCATTAAGCTTTTGCGCCTATCCGCTTATTATCAAATGTCCCATCAGGAAACTTGAATTTTAATCCGACAGGTATAAATTTGAATGTTAATCGATCGCTCGCTACAAAGCGGAAGTTTCAAATCAATGGATGTTTCTTATCTTAGATATTAACACAGGAAAAATCACATAAATTTGTTCCACAGCGTAGTTCTATCTGACGCTGTTTCTGCAGCACGTTGTAGGCTAATAGAATATAGGTTCAGGGGCTAGAGACGTAATTTCAAGATGTAAGAATATTTCAGCGTGTGTGTCTGTTTGTTTGTATATGTGTGTGTGTGTGTGTGTGTGTGTGTGTGTGTGTATGTGTGTGTTTGCATGAATGTGCGCAGGTGTATGTGTGTTATTACAAAATTTGTAATTTATTATGTATTGTTTTGTAAATAATGATATAAGCAAAAAATTTGTAATTTATTTCGCATTTGTTTGATAAATTCGAATCCAAT
>NC_142812.1:34808353-34860861 GCF_049724085.1 Artemia sp. Qi Xiang Cuo
AAAAGTAACAGGTCTCCACGTCCGAAAACAACAGGTTATGAGCTCTGTTGCATTGGCAGTGGAAAAGCTAAGAGCCAATGGCAACAACATTAAACTTCTTGTTCCCCATACGATCACCAATCAACGTCACATTGCCACCGGCTCTCTTAGCTATAGTGATTCATCATTTATCAATGGAGAAATACCATAAAAATTGGCTTTGGCCTTTGTGAAGAGTGGCAGTGCCGTTGCATCCTTGACTGAATCCCCCCACGATTTTAATGTTTTTGGTCTATGTAGCCCCGTGTGCAAAGCAAATGGAATTCCACTGTACACTCTATCATTTGACAAAAATTCTACTGAACTCTGTAAGAGTTGACAATGCAATCCCTAGATCATGACTCACAACTATTTGAAAATGGAATAACCGATTCAATGTTTTAAAAAAATCATGGGGTTATTGTTTTGGATTTGTCTGGCACACAGGATATGACCATAGTACGAACAGGGAATGTACGTTTAGAGTGTACATTTGCCAATGCTCTGACCGAGAGTATCAATTTTACAACTTGAAGTATCCATACTTTTCTCACACAACTTTACTTTATGGCTTTTTGAATATCCCATCACCAAGCAATACTTTCAAAAGGCTTTTTTATATCTTTTCAGAACAAAAATCAAATATTATTAATAAAATCACAAGTATTTTAAATTTGTGCATCAAAGTAACAACAATCTTCTTTAATACTACCAAACGTTTACAGAACACACACAAATTTCTCTTAGAAATAATATTTTTCATCAATGATAACACTTTCTGTTCGAACTACCAAGTTTTCTACCAAAGATACCAAATTTTATTTAGAAGTAACATTTTTTTGACTGTGATAATAACTTTTCTGTCAGAAGTAGCAAGTTCTGCTTAACACTAACAAACCTTCTCATCAAAGTAACGACATTTTACCTTATTACTAACATACTTTAACTTAACACACACAAATTTCTCTTAGAAATAATATTTTTCATCAGTGATAACACTTTTTCTGTTCGAAATAGCAAGTTTTCTTCCAAAGATACACAATTTTTTCTTAGAAGTAACAATTTTTTGATTGTGATAACAACTTTTCTGTCAGAAGTAGCAAGCTTTGCTTAACACTAAGAAACCTTCTCATCAAAGTATCAACATTTTACCTTAAAAGTAACATACTCTTAATAAAGATATAAACATTTCTCTTAGGAATAATATTTTTCATCAGTGATAACACTTTTTTTGTTCGAACTAGCAAGTTTTCTACCAAAGATACCAAATTTTCCACTTCAGTTCAGATCTTTCTCAAAGAGATTAAAAAAATTAAAATACTGTTCCAAATTTTTCATAGAAGATAGAAAAGTTCAAGTTCTCTTCTAAATTTTACCAAAAAACACACTTCAATTCTAATTTCACCATAGAAAATAAAAAGCTTCCACTTCAGTTCTTCTTTCCCCAAAGACACAAAAATTAAAGTTCCATTCTAAATTTTACCATAGAAGATAGAAAAAGTTATACCTTAGATGCAAATAATTACCTTGAAGATAAAAAGTTCCACTTTAATTCTAAATTTTCTCAATGAAAAAGAAATAAGTTATTGTTCAATTCTATTTTTCCAAATAATATAAAAATTTTCCACTTCACTTCAGATTTTTCCCAAAGAGATGAAAAAATCTAAAATAAAGTTCCAAATTTTTCATAGAAGAAAGAAAAATTCAAGTTCTCTTCTGAATTTTACCAAAGAACACAATTCAATTATAATTTCTCCAGAAAAAATAAAAATTTTCAACTTCAGTTTTACATTCGTCAAGACATAAAGAAAATTAAAGTTCTATTCTAAATTTTTCCCTAGTAGATAGAAAAAGCTATACCATAGTTGTAAATATTTTCCCGGAAGACGAAAAGTTCAACTACGATTCTGAATTTTCTCAATGAAAAAGAAATAAGTTATTGATCAATTCTATTTTCCCAAAATAATATAAAAATTTTCCACTTCAGTTCAGATTTTTCCCAAAGAGATGAAAAAATTTAAAATAAAGTTCCAAATTTCCCCATAGAAGATAGAAAAGTTCAAGTTCTCTTCTGAATTTTACCAAAGAACACAATTCAATTCTAATTTCTCCAGAGAAAATAAAAATTTTCCACTTCAGTTTTACATTTGCAAAAACATAAAGACATTTAAAGTTCTATTCTAAATTTTTCCCTAGTAGATAGAAAAAGCTATACCATAGTTGTGAATATTTTCCCGGAAGAATGAAAAGTTCAACTACGATTCTGAATCTTCTCAATGAAAAAGCAATAAGTTATTGATCAATTCTATTTTCCCAAAATAATATAAAAATTTTCCACTTCAGTTCAGATTTTTCTCGAAGAGATGAAAAAATATTAATTACTGTTCCAAATTTCTCATTGAATATAGAAAAGTTCAAGTTCTCTTCTGAATTTTACCAAAGAACACAATTCAATTCTAATTTCTCCAGAGAAAATAAAAAGCTTCTAAATTTTTCCTTAGAAGATAGGAAAAGTTATACTATGATTGTGATTATTTTCCATGAAGATAAAAAGTTTCACTTTAATTCTAAATTTTCTTAAATTCAGTTCCGACTTTTCTCAAAGAGATGAACAAATGTAAAGTTCTCTTCTAAATATTTTCCCGGAAGAAGAAAAGTTCAACTTCGATTCTGAATTTTCTCAATGAAAATGAAATAAATTATTGATCAATTCTATTTTCCCAAATAATATAAAAATTTTCCACTTCAATTCAGATTTTTCTCAAAGAGATGAACAAATTTAAAATAATATTCCAAATTTTTCATAGAAGATAGAAACGTTCAAGTTCTCTTGTGAATTTTACCAAATAAAACAATTCAATTCTAATTTCTCCAGAGATAATAAAAAGCTTCCACTTCAGCTTTAAGTTCACCAAGACATAAAAAATTTAAAGTTCAGTTCTAAATTTTTCCGTAGAAGATAGGAAAAGTTAAACTATGATTGTGATTATTTTCCATGAAGATACAAAGTTTCACTTTAATTATAAATTTTCTTAAATTCAGTTCCGAATTTTTTCAAAGAGATGAAAAAATTTAAAGTTCTGTTCCAAATTTTTCATAGAAGATAAGAAAAGTTATACTTTGATTGTGAATATTCTTCATGAAGATATGGAGCTCCACTTTAATTCTGAGTTTTCTCGAAGAAGTGTTAAATTTTCAAGTTCTCTTCTGAATTTTCTTAGAGAAGAGAAAAAAGTTAGCTCAATTCTGAAATTTACCAATGAAAATGAAAAGCTTCCATTTCAGTTCATAATTTCTCAAAGACATAAAAAATTTAAAGTTCAGTTCAAAATTTTTCCGTAGAAGATAGGAAAAAATAATACCAAGGTTGTAAATATTTTCCCGGAAGATAAAAAGTTTCACTTTATTTCTAAATTTTCTTAAATTCAGTTCCGATTTTTCTCAAAGAGATGAAAAAATTTAAATTTCTGTTCCAAATTTTTAATAGAAGATAGAAAAAGTTATACTTTGATCGTGAATATTCGCCATGAAGTTAAAAAGCTCCACTTTAATTCTGAGTTTTCTCGAAGAAGTGCAATATGTTCAAGTTCTCTTCTGAATTTTCTTAAAGAAGAGAAAAAAGTTAGCTCAATTCTGAAATTTACCAATGAAAATGAAAAAGCTTCCATTTCAGTTCTTAATTTCTCAAAGACATAAAAAATTTAAAGTTTTGTTCTAAATTTTTCATAGAAGATCTTAAAGTTATACTTTGATCGTGAATATTCTTCATGAAGATAAGGAGCTCCACCTTCCATTTCAGTTCTTAATTTCTCAAAGACATAAAAAATTTAAAGTTCAGTTCTAAATTTTTCCTTAGAAGATAGGAAAAGTTATACTATGATTGTGTTTATTTTCCATGAAGATAAAAAGTTTCACTTTATTTCTAATTTTTCTTAAATTCAGTTCCGATTTTTCACAAAGAGATGAAAAAATTTAAAGTTCTGTTCCAAATTTTTCATAGAAGATATAAAAAGTTATACATTGATCGTGAATATTCACCATGAAGATAAAAAGTTCCACTTTAATTCTAAATTGTCTCAATGAAGTGCAAAATGTTCAAGTTCTCTTGTAATTTTTCCAAGAAAATAAAAAGGTTCCACTTCAGTTTTTTTTTTCTCAGAGAGATGAAAAATTTAAAGTTCTGTTCTAATTTTAAATTAAACTTTAGCTCCTTTGTCTTATGGATTTACCCCTCAAATTTCAAATTAGAAAATGAGTGCCTCGTTCTATTATTAAAGACAATCGTTCAAACTCGTTCATCTAACCTACAAAACAATAGGTTAGGTTAGGTTAGGTATAAATAAATATTAATAAATAAATAGAAACATTTCTCCATGTTTAAGTTAGGTTAGGTTAGGTTAACTTATCATGAGCAAAGTCTACCTGCGGGGATTTTCCGGGGAGTATGGTTAGGTTAGGTTAGGCTAGATTAAGTTAGGTTAGGTTAGGTTAGGTTAGATGAGTTAGATGAACGAAACTTGGTAGAAAACTTTGGTAGAAAACTTGCTAGTTCGAACCGAAAAAGTATTATCACTGATGAAAAATAATATTTCTAAGATAAATTTGTGTGTGTTCAGTAAGAGTAAGTTAGTTTTAAGGTAAAATGTCGTTACTTTGATGAGAAAGTTTGTTAGTGTTAAGCAAAACTTGCTAATTCTGACAGAAAAGTTGTTATCACAATAAAAAAATGTTACTTCTAAGAAAATCTGGTATCTTTGGTAGAAAACTTGCTAGTTCGAACAGAAAAAGTGTTATCGCTGATTGAAAATATTATTTCTAAGAGAAATTTGTGTGTGTTCAGTAAAAGTATGTTAGTATTAAGGTAAAATGTCGTTACTTTGATGAGAAGGTTTGTTAGTGTTAAGCAGAACTTGCTACTTCTGACAGAAAAGTTGTTATCACAGTAAAAAATGTTACTTCTAAGAAAAAATTTGGTATCTTTGGTAGAAAACTTGCTAGTTCGAACATAAAAAGTGTTATCACTGATGAAAAATATTATTTCTAAGAGAAATTTGTGTGTGTTCAGTAAAAGAATGTTAGTATTAAGGTAAAATGTCATTACTTTGATGAGAAGGTTTGTTAGTGTTAAGCAGAACTTGGTACTTCTGACAGAAAAGCTGTTATCACAGTCAAAGAAATTTTACTTCTAAGAAAAAAATTTGGTATCTTTGGTAGAAAACTTGCTAGTTCGAACCGAGAAAGTGTTATCACTGATGAAAAATATTATTTCTAAGGGAAATTTGTGTGTGTTCATTAAAAGTATGTTAGTATTGAGGTAAAATGTCGTTACTTTGATGAGAAGGTATGTTAGAGTTAAGCAGAACTTGCTACTTCTGACAGAAAAGTTGTTATCACAGTCAAAAAAATTTTACTTCTAAAAATAAATTTGGTATCTTTGTTAGAACACTTGTCAGTTCGAACAGAAAAAGTGTTATCTTTGATGAAAAATATTATTTCTAAGAGAAATTTGTGTGTGTTAAGTAAAAGTATGTTAGTAATAAGGTAAAATATCGTTACTTTGATGAGAAGGTTTGTTAGTGTTAAGCAGAACTTGCTACTTCTGACAGAAAAGTTGTTATCACAGTAAAAAATGTTACTTCAAAGAAAAAATTTGGTATCTTTACTAGAAAAGTTGCTAGTTCGAACATAAAAAGTGTTATCACTGATGAAAAATATTATTTCTAAGAGAAATTTGTGTCTGTTCAGTAAAAGTATGTTAGTATTAAGGTAAAATGTCATTACTTTGATGAGAAGGTTTGTTAGTGTTAAGCAGAACTTGCTACTTCTGACAGAAAAGCTGTTATCACAGTCAAATAAATGTTACTTCTAAGAAAAAAATTTGGTATCTTTGGTAGAAAACTTGCTAGTTCGAACCGAGAAAGTGTTATCATTGATGAAAAACATTATTTCTAAGAGAAATTTGTGTGTGTTCAGTAAAAGTATGTTAGTATTAAGATAAAATGTCGTTACTTTGATGAGATGTTTTGTTAGTGTTAAGCAGAACTTGCTACTTCTGACAGAAAAGTTGTTATCACAGTCAAAACAATTTTACTTCTAAAAATAAATTTGGTATCTTTGTTAGAACACTTGGTAGTTCGAACAGAAAAAGTGTTATCTTTGAGGAAAAATATTATTTCTAAGAGAAATTTGTGTGTGTTAAGTAAAAGTATGTTAGTAATAAGGTAAAATATCGTTACTTTGATGAGAAGGTGTGTTAGTGCTAAGCAGAACTTGCTATTTTTGACAGAAAAGTTGTTGTCACTATCAAAAAATTGTTACTTGTAAGAAAAAATTTGGTATCTTTAATAGAAAACTTGCTAGTTCGAACAGAAAAAGTGTTATCACTGATGAAAAATATTATTTTTAAGAGAAATTTGTGTGTGTTCAGTAAAAGTATGTTAGTTTTAAGGTAAAATGTCGTTACTTTGATGAGAAGGTTTGTTAGTTTTAAGCAGAACTTGCTACTTCTGACAGAAAAGTTGTTGTCACAGTAAAAAAAATGTTACTTCTAAGAAAAAATTTGGTATCTTTGGTAGAAAACTTGGTAGTTCGAACAGAAAAAGTGTTATCATTGATGAAAAATATTATTTCTAAGAGAAATTTGTGTGTGTTCTGTAAACGTTTGGTGGTATTAAAGAAGATTGTTGTTACTTTGATGCACAAATTTAAAATACTTGTGATTTTATTAATAATATTTGATTTTTGTTCTGAAAAGATATAAAAAAGCCTTTTGAAAGTATTGCTTGGTGATGGGATATTCAAAAAGCCATAAAGTAAAGTTGTGTGTGAAAAGGATGAGTACTTCAAGTTGTAAAATTGGTTTAGGAGGGACATTACGTAAAGAACTTGTTCCGAAATAATATAAAAAATGTCTTTTGAAAAGTACTGCTTGGTGATGGGATATTCAAAAAGCCATAAAGTAAAGTTGTGGTGAAAAGGATGAGTACATCAACTTGTAAAATGGGTTTGGAGGGAATATTAAGAAAAGAACTTGTTCTGAAAAGATATAATAAAGCCTTTTGAAATGTGGGGGTCCTTCTATGTGTCACGTGCGCATAAAAAGTATTAAAAACGGGGGGAACCTTTGGGGGTCCGGGGGCCTTTGGGGGCCGGGGGTTTCCTTCGGGGTTGGGGTAGGGGGTCGGGGTCCTTTGGGGTTGGGGTAGGGGGGCTGTTGGGGTAGGGGACCTCACAAGACTATTCAAATGGAACCTGTGTATTATAACGACCACAGACTTTCACCCTGAAATCCTCTTCTAAATCATCTTCTAAAATCATCTTCTAAAATACCTCAAACGGTTTCGCTTAAATCATCTTCTAAAATGTCTCAAAACGGTTTCGCCCAAATAATCCCTAAACGTAATTTCTGCGTGTTCCTTTTGTTTTTACATCCCTGCGCTGTCACATTTGAAGTTCCTAGGAAACTCTTTCCCGCGTTAATCTCTTCATATCTAAGATGTTCATAGCTACACTATTATAGTTTCGATAGAATATTAATTTTATCACTAAGTCTAAAGATCAGAGAAGCCGTATTCAAAAATAGAATATTAATTTATCGCTTTAGAGTCCCGTATAATTCCTAGGAAACAAGTGATGTCAGTTCTAATTTCCCTTTCGTGAATCAATACATTCTCCCCACCGATTATGCAAATCAATTTCTCGGAAATTCACTCTCCTTGATTATGCAAATCAAGTTCTTGTAAATCCATTTTCCCCCTCGTGTCCTAGATCAATACATTCCTCCTATCGATTATGTAAATCAAGTTCTCGGAAATTCACTTCCCCTAGATCAATACATCTCTCCCTCCTTAATGCGCATGTGCAAACTTCACCCCGGAGACAAATCCCAAGGACGAACAACAACAAATCAATTGACCTTGACCTCATTAGACACGATCGACAATCCTTGAATAAATTATGTCCCGTCAGCGTTAGACTAAATTGTAGATGGCAGCACATGTGTTCTCATCAGTATTCTATGCCCATATATAGTGCCCCCCCCCCCGTATTCAATAAGGGGGTTCTACTATATTGTGCTTGGGATATTCCCGTGTTAAACGACAAAATAGCTTGTAAGCTCTACTACCACCTGAAATAAACGACAAAAATATAAAGCTGTGTGGAAGGAAGCATGTAACACTCCCAATGAAAACTCGTTTAGTTAACATTATATGCGTTTTTTATTAATCAAATGATCAATAACTATGTAAATATATGTCTTTACTTTTCCTCAAAATCTGCTAGATATATGTTTTCTGAAAATTGCCACACTGACATTTCTAGCCTCAAAAAACATCTAGATAGGTCTTGATTTTAAGGAAGAATTCGCATTTTTTCCCTGGACGGTTGTATTGAACCTATGGTAACCTATGGTCATGAAGAAGCAAAACTTTAATGTAACCCTGGGTTCCCACTGATACTATTTCATGCATAAAAACGGCCATTTTTTCATGATCCGTCAAATTTCTTCCGTTTTTAGCAAGTTTATGCGTCAAAACGGTTCAACGGCTGCATTGAAATATTTCTACTCAGCCGTTGAAAATTTCATTCATTATTTTGAGTTGAAAGCGTTTTGAACCATAAATGTACGTAACTGAGAAGCTAATCATGTTTATGAGAAGTTTTCCATTAATATCTGCCAAAGAAAATGAGGATCCTCTCCTTTTAATCCAAGAATTTTATCGTTGAGGCCTGGGGGATATTGTCAAGGAAATGAATATATAAGATAAGAATTCTATTTTTATTAAGGTATAGCCATCCTAGGCTAAAACCTTTTAGTCCTTTGAATATTTTCTTGGCTTCCAGAACTTGATTTAACCTATTCCTATGCATGTGCTGTTCAAATATCTTCTAATATTTTCTGAGCTTCAATGGCTGCAGTGAACCGTTCCTGTGTGAACATTTTGGTGATTTCCTGCATCTGCTATCTATGAGCCATTTTGCGTTAAAAAAAATTGCATCTATGGGAACCAAGGGTAAGAAGAGGGGATTGAGGTTGATGTAGCCCCTTCGTATCTATGATAACCCTAGATACGGCATCTTAAACGAACACAAATTAAAAATGGAAAATGTTTTTTTTTCAAATAAGAGTAAAGAACAACATTGAAACTTGAAACAAACAGTAATTACTCAGTAGATGAGAGGGGCTGCCCACCTCACAACACTTCCTCGCTCTTTACGCTAACACATGCATATCTCACCTATTACTTTAAGAATGAATGTCTTACCACAAATTCAATGGGAATTGAATAACAAATAGTTTTCCTAATACTTCGATATTGAAAGGGCTTATTAATGCGCATTTGCTTTAGATAGTAAAATTTTCAGTTCAGACACTTTGAAAGGGCATTCAGTAAATAAAACACTTGCACTTACCTACTTACTACGTATGTTGCACTCAAAAATGCTTTCAGTAAGGCATTGGTTAAACTTTAGTATAAAGGGCGGGGAATTGGAGGAAGAGGGATAGCCTTCCTAGTTTTACTGCCTCTCTTTAGTTTCGTTTAAAAAAAAGTAAAACACTCAATTAAATGATAGATCTTTTACAGTACACACAGTATTAAAAACTACAGCCAAGTTACCAGAAAACTGTTGAAAGATCATTAGCATCGAAGACAAGGCGAGAGGTTTCCAAAATTTAGGGTCGCTGACGTTGTATAATGTGATCTTGGGCATGCTCTTGATTCTCTCTGAGTTTTCCTTCTTTATTTTGAATTCTCCATTTAAATCGGCATCTCTGCAAATTGAAACACATTAATCTACCAAAGACAATTAAGGATTCCTTTGTCGAGCAAGGGATAATTTGTTACTGCAAAGAATGGGACAAGAAAAAGGCGAGACACCCCAGATTAAGATGTGGCGAGACCGTAAAACAAAACTTATTTAACAAATTTGGAAATTTCATAGGAGGTGGCAAAAGCAAGCACAGTAAACACTTTGAGAAGAAGGAAAGGTGTTCCGGATGTTTTAACCTCTGACGAGGTTTTAATTTGTAGCAGTAGAGCAGTAGCAATTGCTGAAATGACAGGGAAAGCTGGAAACAGCCAGAGCACCAGTTCACAACAGCCAGAGCACTCAAAACAAGCAGAAATTAACATAAGTTGGGCGCAAAACCCCTACACCTTCCCAAGGCCAGAACAAAATTTGCACTTTACTGAAAAAAATATTAATGTTTTTATTTTTATAACTTTAATAAATCAAATAATTTTAACATTTTGATTACTAAATATCAGTATATGTATATATTCGTTTTGGGTTTCATTTATTTATCTATGCTGGTTTGGGGTAGTTTCGAGCTTGGTAGATTATTTGATTTTATATTTGCTCATTTTTTGTTTAATGGAGTTCTTTACTTTTCTTTGAAAAACTTGTTTTGTGGAAAAAGTTTTTTTTGTTAATTTCTGTTTGTTTTATATTGACATAGTCTTTTCAAGGAAAAAGAAAATACACTTTAGATCTTTTCATTTTTTAAGACTTTATAGTTTGGCCTGCTATATAGTTCCTCCAACCACTTTCGACTATTAAAAAGGGCATCAGCCCTTTCTATTTTCAATCGAATGAACCCCTTTCTAAGTTACCACGACAACTCCTTCGATACGAAGTGCCCTGGTCTAAACAACAACAACAACAAAAAATATTACTGATCACATTCGACTATTAAAAATGGCACTAGCCCTGTGAATTTCAAATCGAATGAGCCCTTATCTGAAGTTTCTATGGCAGCGCCTTCTATAAAATCTTATATGTCCCCACGACATAACTTAAAACCCTTGCCCTTAGGGCTGTGGTGAAGTATCCTCCTCAAAAAATATTTCCTATCTGTAAATCAACTACGCTGAACAAAATGGCCATCTCAAAATTTTTATTGGATGTGTTTGGGGGAATGATAGGCGTGGGTAGGGGGGGGGGGGAGGCTAGTTGCCCTCCAATCAATTTTGACAATTAAAAGAGCACTAGCCCTTTGAATTTCCAATTGAATGAGCTGTTTTTGAAGTTTCTACAACAACGCCTTCTATAAAACACTATATGCCCTCTGGGCATAACTTAAAACCCTTGGCCTGAGGGTTGTGGGGGAGTGTCCTCCTCGAAAAAATATTTTCTATCTGGAAATCAACTACGGTGAACAAAATGGCTGTCTCAAAATTTTGATTGGATGTGTTTGGGGGAAGAATGGGCGTGGGGGGATAGGGGCTAGTTGCCCTCCAATCACTTTCTACTATTAAAATGGGCTCTAGCCCTTTGAATTTCCAATCGAATTAGCCTTTTTTGAAGTTTCTACGACAACGCCGTCTATACAAACCTTATATACCCCCAGGGCATAACTTAAAACCCTTGCCCTGAGGATTGTGGGGGAGTGTCCTTCTCACAAACATATTTTCTATCTGGAAATCAACTAGCCCACGCTAAACAAAATGGCTATCTCAAAATTTTGATTGTATGCGTTTGGGGGAATGATAGGCGTGGGGGAGGGGCTAGTTCCCCACCAATCACTTTTGACTATTATGAAGGGAACTAGCCCTTTGAATTTCCAATCGAATGAGCCTGTTTTGAAGTTTCTACGACAACCCCTTCTTATAAAAACATTATATGCCCCCAGGGCACAGCTTAAAACCCTTGCCCTGAGGGTTGTGGGGGAGTGTCCTCCTAAAAAAATATTTTCTATCTGGAAATCAACTAGCCTAAGCTAAAAAAAATGGCTATCTCAAAATTCTGATTGGATGTGTTTGGGGGAATGATGGGCGTGGGGGGCTAGTTGCCCTCCAATCACCTTCCACTATTAAAAAGGGCACTAGCCCTTTGAATTTCAAATCCAATGAGGCCTTTTCTGAAGTTTATACAACAGCCCCTTATATAAAAATCTTATATGCCCCAAGGGCATAACATAAAACCTTTGCCCTGAGGGTTGTGGGGGAGTATCCTCCTCGAAAGCATATTTTCTATCTGGAAATCAATTACGCTGAACAAAATTTCTATCTCAAAATTTTGATTTGATGTGTTTGGGGGAATGATGAGCGTGGGGGGGGGCTAGTTGCCCTCCAATCACTTTCGACTATTAAAAAGGGCACTAGCTCTTTGAATTTCCAATCAAATGAGCCTGTTTTGAAGTTTCTACGACAACGCCTTCTATAAAAGCCTTATATGCCCCCAGGGCTTAAATTAAAACCCTTGCCTTGAGGGTTGTGGTGGAGTGTCCTCCTCAAAAACACATTTTCTATCTGGAAATAAACTACGCTGAACAAAATGGCTCACAACTGATCTCACAATTTTGATTGGATGTGTTCGGGTTAATGATGGGCGTGGGGGGGGTCTAGTTGCCCTCCAATCACTTTCTACTATTAAAAAGGACACTAGCCCTTTGAATTTCCAATCGAATGAGCCTGTTCTGAAGTTTCTACGACAACGCCTTCTATTAAAAACCTTATATAGCCCAAGGGCCTAACTTAAAACCCTTATCCAAGGGTTGTGGGGGAGTGTCCTCCTCAAAAAGATATTTTTATCTGGAAATCATTTACGCTGACAAAATGCATATCTTAAAATTTTGATTGGATGTGTTTGGGGGAATAATTGGCGTGGGGGGGGGGGGCTAGTTGCCCTCCAATCACTTTCGATTATTAAAAAGGGCACTAGCCCTTTGAATTTCCAATCGAATGAGTCTGTTTTGAAGTTTCTACGACAAAGCCTTTTTATAAAAAACTTATATGCCCCCAGGGTATAACTTAAAACCCTTGCCTTGAGGGTTGTGGGGGAGTTTCCTCCTTAAAAAGATATTTTTTATCTGGAAATCAGCTACGCTGACAAAATGGCTATCTCAAAATTTTGATTGGATATGTTTGGGGGAACGATGGGCGTGGGGGGGAGGGGGCTAGTTGCCCTCCAATCACCTTCGACTATTAAAAAGGGCACTAGTCCTTTGAATTTCCAATCGAATGAGCCTTTTTTGAAGTTTCTACGACAGCGCCTTCAACAAAAACCTTATATGCCCCCAGGGCATAACTTAAAACCCTTGCCCTGAGAGTTGTGGGGGAGTGTCCTCCTCAAAAACATGTTTTCTATCTAGAAATCAACTACGCTGAACAAAATGGCTAACTCACAATTTTGATTGGATGTGTTTGGGGGAATGATGGCGTGGGGGGGCTAGTTGCCCTCCAATCACTTTCGACTTTTAAAAAGGGCACCAGCCCTTTGAATTTCCAATCGAATGAGCCTGTTTTGAGGTTTCTACGACAACCCCTTCTATAAAACCTTATATGCCTCAAGGGCATAACTTAAGACCCTTGCCCTGAGGGTTGCGGGGGAGTTTCCTCATCAAAAACAAATTTTCTATCTGGAAATCAACTACGCTGAACAAAATGGCTATCTCAAAATTTCAATGGGATGTGTTTAGGGGAATGGTTGGCGGGAGAGGGGGGGGCTAGTTGCCCTTCAATCACTTTCAACTGTTAAAAGGGGCACAAGAACTCACGATTTCCAATCGAATGAGCCCCTTTTGAAGTCTCTGCGACGACCCCTTCTATATGGAGTACCCTGCTTTAAAGAAAAAAATAATAATAAACTGTGCATTGTGTCAACATTGATCTTATATGCCCTCAGGGCATAACTTAAAACCCTTTCCCTGAGGGTTGTGGGGGAGTGTCCTCCTCAAAAAGATATTTTTATCTGGAAATTAACTACGCTGACAAAATGGCTATCTCAAAATTTTGATTGGATGTGTTTGGGGGAACGATGGGCGTGGGGGGGGGAGGGGGGCTGGTTGCCCTCCAATCACCTTCGACTATTAAAAAGGGCACTAGTCCTTTGAATTTCCAATCGATTTAGCCTTTTTTGAAGTTTTTACGACAGCGCCTTCCATAAAAACCTTCTATGCCCCCAGGGCATAACTTAAAACCCTTGCCCTGAGGGTTGTGGGGGAGTGTCCTACTCAAAACATATTTTTTGTCTGGGAATCAACTACGCTGAACAAAATGGCTAATTCACAATTTTGATTGGATGTGTTTTGGAGAATGATAGGCGTGGGGGGGGGGCTAGTTGCCCTCCAATCACTTTCGACTATTAAAAAGGGCACTATCCCTTTGAATTTCAAATCAAATGAGCCTGTTTTGAAGTTTCTACGACAACGCCTTCTATAAAAGCCTTATATGCCCCCAGGGCTTAAATTAAAACCCTTGCCTTGAGGGTTGTGGTGGAGTGTCCTCCTCAAAAACACATTTTCTATCTGTAAATAAACTACGCTGAACAAAATGGCTCACAACTGATCTCACAATTTTGATTGGATGTGTTCGGGTTAATGATGGGCATGGGGGGGGGTCTAGTTGCCCTCCAATCACTTTCTACTATTAGAAAGGGCACTAGCCCTTTCAATTTCCAATCGAATGAGCCTGTTCTGAAGTTTCTACAACAACGCCTTCTATTAAAAACCTTATATGGCCCCAGGGCCTAACTTAAAACCCTTATCCGAGGGTTGTGGGGGAGTGTCCTCCTCAAAAAGATATTTTTATGTGGAAATCAGCTACGCTGACAAAATGCATATCTCAAAATTTTGATTGGATGTGTTTGGGGGAATAATTGGCGTGGGGGGGGGCTAGTTGACCTCCAATCACTTTCGATTATTAAAAAGGGCACTAGCCCTTTGAATCTCCAATCGAATGAGCCTGTTTTGAAGTTTCTACGACAATGCCTTCTATAAAAAACCTTATATGCCCCCAGGGCATAACTTTAAACCCTTGCCCTGAGGGTTGTGGGGGAGTGTCCTCCTTAAAAAGATATTTTTTATCTGAAAATCAGCTACGCTGACAAAATGGCTATCTCAAAATTTTGATTGGATGTGTTTGGGGGAACGATGGGCGTGGGGGGAGGGGGCTAGTCGCCCTCCAATCACCTTTGACTATTAAAAAGGGCACTAGTCCTTTGAATCTCTAATCGAATGAGCCTTTTTTGTAGTTTCTACGTTTCTACGACAGCGCCTTCAGCAAAAACTTTATATGCCCCCAGGGCATAACTTAAAACCCTTGCCCTGAGAGTTGTGGGGGAGTGTCCTCCTCAAAAACATGTTTTCTATCTAGAAATCAACTACGCTGAACAAAATGGCTAACTCACAATTTTGATTGGATGTGTTTGGGGGAATGATGTCGTGGGGGGGGCTAGTTGCCCTCCAATCACTTTCGACTATTAAAAAGGGCACTAGCCCTTGGAATTGCCAATCGAATGAGCCTGTTTTGAGGTTTCTACGACAACTCCTTCTATAAAACCTTATATGCCTCAAGGGCATAACTTAAAACCCTTGCCCTGAGGGTTGTGGGGGAGTTTCCTCCTCAAAAACACATTTTCTATCTGGAAATCAACTACGCTGAACAAAATGGCTATCTCAAAATTTCGATTGGATGTGTTTGGGGGAATGATTGGCGTGAGAGGGGGGGGGGGCTAGTTGCCCTTCAATCACTTTCGATTATTAAAAAGGGCACTAGAACTCTCAATTTCCAATCGAACGAACCCCTTTTGAAGTCTCTACGACGACCCCTTCTATATGGAGTACCCTGCTTTAAAGAAAAAAATAATAATAAACTGTGCATTGTGTCAACATTGATCATATATGCCCTCAGGACATAACTTAAAACCCTTGCCCTGAGGGTTGTGGGGGAGTGTCCTCCTCAAAAAGATATTTTTTATCTGGAAATCAACTACGCTGACAAAATGGCTATCTAAAAATTTTGATTGGATGGGTTTGGGGGAATGATGGACGTGGGGGGGGGGGGAGGGGGCTGGTTGCCCTCCAATCACCTTCGACTATTAAAAAGGGCACTAGTCCTTTGAATTTCCAATCGATTTAGCCTTTTTTGAAGTTTCTACGACAGCGCCTTCAACTAAAACCTAATATGCCCCCAGGGCATAACTTAAAACCCTTGCCCTGAGAGTTGTGGGGGAGTGTCCTCCTCAAAAACATATTTTCTCTCCGGAAATCAACTACGCTGAACAAAATGGCTAATTCACAATTTTGATTGGATGTGTTTTGGAGAATGATGGGCGTGGGGGGGGGGGTTAGTTGCCCTCCAATCACTTTTGAATATTAAAAAAGGCACTAGCCCTTTGAATTTCCAATCAAATGAGCCTATTTTGAAGTTTCTACGACAACCCCTGCTATAAAACCTTATATGCCCCAAGGGCATAACTTAAAACCCTTGCCCTGAGGGTTGTGGGGGAGTTTCCTCCTCAAAAACACATTTTCTATCTGGAAATCAACTACGCTGAACAAAATGGCTATCTCAAAATTTCGATTGGATGTGTTTGGGGGAATGATTGGCGCGAGAGGAGGGGGGGGGGCTTGTTGCCCTTCAATCACTTTCGACTATTAAAAAGGGCACTAGAACTCTAGATTTCCAATCGAAAGAACCTCTTTTGAAGTCTCTATGACGACCCCTTCTATATGGAGTACCCTGCTTTAAAGAAAAAAAAATTAATAAACTGTGCATTGTGTCAACATTGATCATATGTGCCCTCAGGGTATAACTTAAAACCCTTGCCCTGAGGTTTGTGGGGGAGTGTCCTTCTTAAAAAGATATTTTCTGTCTGGAAATCAACTACGCTGAACAAAATGGCTATCTCAAAATTTTGATTGGATGTGTTTGGGGGAATGATGGGCGTGGAGGAGGGGGGGCTAGTTGCCCTCCAATCACTTTTGACTATTACAAAGGGCACTAGCCACTCCAATTTCCAATCGAAAGAGTTCTTTTCGAAGTTTTTACGAGAACTCCTTCGATACGAAGTGCCCAGGTATGGAGAAAAAAAAATAACACATTGTGCCCACATCGTTCTTCACTTAGGCAGCGCTAGCGCGCTGCCTATAATCATATTTTTGATTTCGCGTTTAATATTCAGTAAATTTTGCTTGAAATTTTTCCAGTTAATTTTCTCTTGCTAAGAAAGAGGGAAAGTAGGGATTTCTCTTGCTAAGAAATGAGAAAACGATAAAAATGTATCGGTTCATAGCATTGAATACATCTAATCACGCGACTAAAGTTTTATTTGATTTCGCTTGTGAACTTCAATGTCTTTATAGTGGTGTGAAAATGCGGTCTAGCTAGACTTGCATGTTTAGAGACGTGTCTGTCCAGACACCAATATCCAGGCAGTTCCAGCTCACATGTAAAATTTAGTGCTTTGCTGCAAGAATTTGTAGCTATGAATACAGTTTTGGAGTTTAGAACTCTGTGTTCAACATTTCAAATTATACCAATTAGGAAGCCTCTTTTGCACTTGCATGAGAACGCTACTTAGAAAGAGAAGAAAAGTTAATTTATTTCTTTTTAATAGAAAATAAGAGTGCCAAAACAAAACAGCAACACTTAGCTGAAAGTAAAACTTAGAAAAATAGTGTGGCAAATAAGAAAAATAACATATACAAAAATGGCACATGGGACAATCCTACAGATATTTCAGCAACATTCTTTTTAGCAGCGAATAATTTGCAAAAAGTCAGCATAAGATTTAAACTTGTTTATTCCTAGAAATTAGTTTATCATAGGCAGCTCAGTAATGCTGCCTAAGTATTTTTTTTTTAGAACAGGGCACTTCGTATCGAAGGAGTTCTCGTAGGAGCCCTTTCAAGAAATTGAAAGGGCTAGTGCCCTTTTTGGTAATCGAAAGTGATTGGAGGGCAACCAATCCCCCCTCCCACGCCCATCATTTCCCTAACACATCCAGTAAAAATTTTGAGATAGCCATCTTGTTCAAATTAGTTGAAAGGTCTGAAAATTATGTCTTTGAGAATGACAACCCCCCTCCCCCCACAACCCTCAGGTCAAGGGTTGTAAGTTGTGCCCTGGGGGCATATAAGGTTTCAGTAAAAAAAAAGGTGGTCATATAAGCATCGGACGGGGGCTTTCTGTATTGGTGATTAGAAGTTGTAGGGCCCATCTCAAGAGTCAAAGTGATTGGAGGGGAGCTACCCCCCCCCCTCCACAAACGCCCATTATTCCCCTAAACATATCCAGTGACAATTTTTAGATAGCCCTTTTTTCAGCTTAGTTAAAAGGTCCGGAAACTATTTCTTTGAGGATGACAACTCCTCCGCAGCCCTCAGGGCAAGGGTTGTAAGTTATGCCCTGGGGACATATAAGGTTTTTTATGGAAAGGGTGGTCGTATAAACTTAGGATGTAAATCATTCGATTGGTAATCAAAAGTTCTAATGCGTCTTTAAAGATTCAAACTGATCGGATGGCAGATATCCCCCTCCCTGATCTTCCTTAAATGCATCTGATGAGACATGTTGAGATAGCCATTTGTTGTCGTAGAAACTTCGAAAAAGGCTCATTCGACTGGTAATTGAAAGAGATAGTGCCCTTTTTAATAGTAAAAAGTGATTAGAGGGCAATAAGCCCCCCCTCCCCGGCCATCAATTCCCAAAAAAATCTAATAAAAATTTTGAGATAGTCATTTTGTTCACCGTTTTTGAAAGGTCTGGAAATTATGTCTTTGAGGATGACAACTAGCGTTGGGCGATAACCTGATTATACGGTATATCGATATTTGTATTTTCGACATTCGATAATCGATATATCGTTTTCGATATTTATGATCAGTTTTTTGTTCAGATTAAGTCATGGCTTTGCAAAAGTTCAATAAAAAATTCTGATTAAAGCATATTTTGCACATTTTTTTCTAAACTTCGAGGAATATAAAACCAAATAATAGAAACAAACTTCGGTTGCATAAATTAATATTATAGAAATCCCGACTTTACATTACTTGGGCTCGGAATATAGGAAGACAACCTACTGGCTACATTTGGCTGTTCAAAATCGGCAACATGTCAATATTTTCTCCTCAGAATTTGTTCTACCTTTCAGTGATTAAATAAATTAAAATTAAATTCTAATGAAAGTAATAATCAGCCTTAAAGCTTAAAACGCACAGAAATTATTGCATACTTACTTATTAAGACAAGACACAGGCTATTCAGCCCAACTGGGCATCAAGAAGCTGCTGGACCAAATGCTTCCATTGGGTTCTGTCTTCTGTGAATGGTCAAATAAACTCCAGCCATGCCTTGTCCCACTCGTGACCATGCTTTCAGAAACCCCCCAGCGGTTCGACATCCTTTCTGACGACTTTATGCTAAAATTTCATCTGGTCACCTTTTTTTGTCCATGAGGGAGCGGGGGAAGCTAGTAGTACCTGGCGTGTCAGGATCTCTTCCGAGCGCTTCATTACATGACCTAGCCACTTGAGACGTCTTTTCTTGATCATGGTGGAAACGTCATACTTTTGTGACATACTTTCATCAGCTCTTGGTTGCTGATTCTTTGTGCCAGTCGTATGTTGCTATTAGCCCGTAGACATTTTCGTTCAAAAGTGTCAAGCGGACACTCTTTCTCTGCCTTGAGGGGCTAGGTCTCACATCCGTATAACAAAATTGAACGCACACATGCTGACTACATCCTGAGCTTCGCTACGAGGCTGATTTCACTTCTAGTCGAAAGTGGTTTGCGGAGCTGGCTAAAGACGGACCAAACTTTGCTAATCCTGCATTGAATCTCACTAGTTGCTCCAACTTTAGCATCTATCGATGACTCTAGGTATTTGAACTCTTCCACCCTCTCAATAGGTTCTCCACTGAGGTGTATAGAAGTGTTGTCTTTGGTTGAAAGATACCTTGTTTTAGGGATACTGATCGCGAGTCATGTCTCATTAGCCGTTTTCGCTACTCTTTTTATCATATTTTGTTCTATCTTGGGGGAGTCTGAAAGTAGAGTACCACCGTCTGGATATTCATTGTCAGCAATTTTTTTTTGTGCTGAAAAGGCAACACCATCATCTTCTTCCAATGGGTTTATCATAAGCCAATCTAGAATATAGTTGAAAAGAATCGGCGATGCCGGACATCCCTGACGGACACCATATGCAATTTCAAATATTTTTGTTAGCTCACCATATGTTCGTAAGATTGTCAGGGTTTTCTCATAGTACGCTTTTAGCAGGTTGGCTATTTTCGTCGGAACACCGTCTTCGAGAATTATTTGCCAAAACAAGGATGGTAATATCGAGTCAAATACAGCGATGAATTCAAGAAAGACTGTGAAGGTATCAAATCCGTAAATTAAACGTTGGTAAAAAGAAAGTCGCAGGGTAAAGATATGGTCTACACACCCATTCCAGGACGAAAGCCTACCTGGTGTTTCCTTGTCCGTTGATCTCGCTCTTTTCTAAAGCGGTTCACAAAAACAATTGCAAAAAAGCTTTCCAGCTATGTCTATTAGTGAAACTCACCGGTAAATTTTACAGTCTCCTTCATCTCTTTTCTTGAATACAGGGATAATAGTTGCGCTACACCAGTCCTGGGGAAAATATTCAGAGTCTTAGACTTTACCATGTGGGTTTGTCAGGACTTCAACAAGCGCTGGACTTGCCGGTAGGGAGTCCTCGCCCGGGGATTTATATTTTTGAAAGACCTCACGGCGTTTCTGACTTCCTCCATCCAAGGTGGAGATACATCGCAAGAATACTAATCCACGAATAATTAAGCTGCTGGTCTCATATTTTAGCTTGAGTGGACGGAGGAAGTTTGTGATACAGCCTGACTTCTCCTATTTAACAGATCCTCGAAATATTCTTTCCATCGTTTCATTATTTCTACTCGCCCTGTGATGATAGTACCATCTGATTTTTTTTTTACATTTTCTGTGGTGGTATTCCTTTTTTTTTTAAGTTCAGCTATCTGAAGATCCTATATTGTTTATGGGTCTCATTTCTAGCTGCAGCCTCCTCTAGGTCTGTGGCCGGCTTTGACCAGTAGGGGTTTTCATCTCTCCTTGCCAGCTTATGAGATTTCTTACGGAGCTCTCTGAATACCGTCTTGTTCGATGCGTTTTCCTTCACATACAGAACAGTGAGTGTTTCGCGGGGGCAACACTTTTTAGTGCCTTTTGTTCTCTTTCCAAGGACTTGAGCAGCGACATCTTGCGTAATAAGTTTGATCATCACCCATTTCCTCTCTATGACTTCTTCTGGAATCTCATTTTCTTGCTGTGTTGATTTCAGGGCTAGAAAATGGATCCTCAACTCCATGTCAAAGTCAGCCCAGACTGTTGGGATCTCGAGTTTCCACGTTTATATCTAGGGGGTAGTCTGTCTTTCTTATGGTTGGATAGCTACAGCTTTAATGTAGCAGTAAGAGGGAAATGGCCTGAGCCGTTCTTTTATCCGGTTTCGGCTTCTCTGAACACTCGACAGTTGACTATCGATGATATCGATCTCTAGCGGATCAATATGTGATCGATCTGAACAAGGATATGGCCGTCTCTGGATTTCCATATAAAAGTGTGGGTATTCTTGTGCTGCAAGAAGGTATTCATGATGGATAGGTTATGATGCATTGCAAGCTGAAGCAGCCGCGTGCCATTAGTACATCGAGAGCCACGTCCATGCGGTCCAGTAGTAGCATGTTCGGAAGGGTCCAGTCGGGGGCCAATCCTGGCGTTAAAGTCTCAACCAAGCAGTAGCTGATCTCTTTTTGGGCATCTATCAAATGTATTCTGCAGCTGGTCGTAAAAAATATATTTCTGTAGGTCAAGGGAGTTGCGAATTGGTGCGTAAGCAACTATGATTGTTATATTGAAGGGATGCCCAAGCATCCTGATTCGCACAACGCGGTTTGATATCGGCTCCCATTGGAGTAAAGCTAACTTACCCTTTTCATGTAGGTGGAATCCAACCCCGTGTAGGCCGGTTCTGTCACTAGATCTAGAGTTGTAGAGATGACATTTCTTACCAGTGGTTGGGTCGTGAATGATCTTTTTGCTCTGGTCATTAACCCTCATTTCCGTCAGGCATAAAACATCCAATCTACAACGATGAAATTCTGCGGCTGTCAGAGTCTGTGTTATGTCACACTTTACGGAAAACAAGTTCCAGGTCGCTATATTCTGGCTTTCTCTGAGCAATTAATTAAAAAGACTTTTTCAACAAAATATGTTTTTTAAAGAAGAGTGAAGAACTCCATTAAACCAAAAATGAGCAGAAATAAAATCAAATAATCTACCAAGCGTGAAACTACCATAAATAAGCATCGATAAATAAATGAAACCCAAAACGAACAGAAATTACAATAAATAACCGAGTCAAACTCAAAACGAGAAAAAATTAACATGAGTAGGGCTCAAAACCCCTATGCCTTCCCAAGGCCAGCACATAATTTGCACTTTACTGAAAAAATATAAATGTTTTTTACTTTTATAACTTTATGAAATCAAATAATATTAACATTTTCATTAATAAATATCTGACAGATATATATGACAATATATATTGACAATATATATTGACAATATCTGACAATATATGTATATTAAACTGACAATACATATTCATTTGTATTGTTTTCAGTAAAGTGCAAATTATATTCTGGCCTTGGGAAGGCATGGGGGTTTTGAGCCCTACTCATGTTAATTGTTAAAACCTTATATTCTCCCAGGGCATAACTTACACCCTTGCCCTGAGGGCTGTAGGGGGGGGGGCTGTCATTCTCAAAGACCTAATTTAGAATCTCAAAGACGTTTAACAAAATGGCTATCTCAAAATTTTGATCGGATGTGTTTGAGGAAAAGGTTAGCTGCCCTCCAATCACTTTCGACTATTAAAAAGAGCATAAACCCTTTGAATTTCCAATCGAATGAGCCCTTTTCAAGTTTCTACGACAAAGCTTTCAATAAAAACCTTTTATGCCTCCAGTGCACAACTTACAACACTTACTATGAGGGCTCTGGGGGAAGTGTCATCCTCAAAGATATAATTTCCGGACTTTTCAACTACTTTGAACAAAAGGTCTATATCAAAATTTTGATTGGATGTGTCTGGATAAATGGTGGGCGTGGAAGGGGTGTTAGTTGCCTTCCAATCACTTTCGACTATTAAAAAGGGCACTAGCCCTTTGAATTTCCAATCGAATGCGCCCTTTTTGAAGAGTCTAAGACAAAGCTTCCTTTAAAAGCCTTATATGCCCCTAGGGCATAACTTACAACCCTTGCCCTGAGGGATGTGGGGGGAGTGTCCTCCTCAAAAATATAATTCATATGTGTAAATCAACTTACAACCCTTATGGCAACCCTTATGTAAGTTATGGGCATAACTTACAACCCTTGCCCTGAGGGCTGGGGGGGGGAGGGCTGTCATTCTCAAAGACCTAATTTAGAATCCCAAAGACGTTTAACAAAACGGCTATCTCAAAATTTTGATTGGATGTGTTTGAGGAAAAGGTGGGCGTGAGAGGGGGGTTTGTTACCCTCCAATCACTTTCTACTATTTAAAAGGACACTAGACCTTTAAATTTCTAATCGAATGAGCCTTTTTTGAAGTTTCTACGACAACGCTTCCTATAAAAACCTTATATGTCCCCAGAGCATAACTTACAACCTTTGCCCTGAGGGTTGTGGGGGAGTGTCATCCTCAAAAACATAATTTATATCTGGAAATCAATTAAGCTGAACAAAATGGCTATCTCAAAATTTTGATTGGTTGTGCTTGGGGAAATGGTGGGCGTGGAAGGGGTTTTAGTTGCATTCCAATCACTTTCGACTAATAAAATGGGCACAAACCACTCCAATTTCCAATCGAATCAACCCTTTTCAAAGTTTTTAGGACAACTCTTTCGGTACAAAGTGCCCTGGTCTAAAGGAAAAAAAAATAATAAAAATAAATAATACATTGTGCCAACATTGTTCTTTACTTAGGCAGTACGATTGCGCCGCCTATGATTTCACTGACGCATCATCGGCTTGCTGTTTTTCACCAAGGTCGCCGGTTTCCTTGGCGTATCGCCTACCAGGAACGCCGTAGCACGGTTTGAACTCTTTTGGTCAAACTATTTCATGGTATTTAAAAAGCTTCTCATTCTAATTATACAACCCTCGTGTTTCAGGTGTTGTTTTTAAGGAATCTGGACAAAAAGTCAAACCCTAGCGTATAGAATTAGGCATTGAGTAGGGATTATACCCCTTCATATGCCGTATGATTTCTTTTCGCTTAAAGTTTAAATATTGCTCCCTAGTTTCAGTTGAAAAAAAAATTTTTTTTTGTTTAATTTCTGATCGTTTTCCAATAATGCCAGGAAATCTATCTCTCTCCTCTTTCGAACCCATCCCCCACGAAAGTTCCTCCATGGAAAATTCAGCCTGCATAAATCTCACCTTTCTCAACCATAAATCCCTCCCTGCTAAATATTCTGCCCAGAAATTTTCTTCTGGACAATTTGGCCAAGAAAATTCTCTTTAGTCTACTTTCATTTGAAAAAAGGTTTGTTTTTTATTTAATTTTTATTCTATTATTATTCGAATTATTCGAATCATGCCGGAAAACCCCTTGGTGGGAAATATTTCTTGGAAATTCCATCCTCCCAATGGAAAGTTTCTCTCGCCGAAAGTTTTCCCATGAACAATTTCTCCCACGGAAAATTCCCCTATAGATAATTTCTCCTGCGGAATATTCTCTTTCCCACAAAAAAATCCCCAGGTAATTTTAACTTTTCGAAAAATTTCCCTTGGACAACTTCAATGGAACATCTCTAGGTGTAAAATCGAATCAGGAAGAGAAAGTAAGATAAATTTCGTAGAGGAGTAATGTAAATTTTCCCAGGTAAAATTTGCTCTTGTAAGTTCATCCGCAGAAACTTCCCTGTTCATGTAAAACTCTCCCCGTGGAGAGTACCCCCTGCACAAAAATGTGTGCTTTCTTCCAAATAACTAATACTATATGTAAACAATAGGCAATATCCAAAATGTAATATCCCTTCCCCAGGTACTGTGGAGGGTCATGAAAATTTATCCAGAATATTTAAAGATGAAGAATTGAATAGGCAAAGAGAAAGTAGGAAAAATTTTGTATAGTTCTGGCAAATTCTCCCTTGTAAAATTTCCCCTTATAAGTTCATCCCCGGAAACTTCCCTGCTTATGGAAAATCCTCCCATAGAAAATTCCCCCCATAGAATTCTCCCTCCCCGAAAAATATCTGATTACTTACTAAGAAATACTATTTGTAGACAACAGGCAAAATTCATAACTTAATGACTTTCCCCCGGGTTTTGGGGTTTCATATCATCTCTAGAGGCATAGCTATTTTGATTTTTTAGACATGGTAAAAAAAAAATGAATATCTCGAAGTTTTCATCGGATTACTTAGGGGGAAAACGGCATGGGAGGGGGATTAGTTGCCCGCCAGTATTTTTGGTCACTTCGAAGGGGCGCTTGAACTTTTAATTTTCGTTTGAACGAGCCCTCTTCCGATATTCTGAGACCATTGGTTAGATACGATCATCCTGGTGAAAAAAACAACAAAAAATAAACACGTATCGATGATCTTTCTTCTTATAAAAAAAAAACAAAATTCTATGTTTTTGCAGATGGGAGGTTGGAACCTTTACAGAAGAGTTCCATAATATGCTGAATCTAATGGCGTGGTTTGCATTAAAATTCCTTGAAATTTTGGGGGTATTTCCCCCTTTCTCGAAAATCCTACAAATTTTCTCAGGTTCGTAGATTTTGATGGGTACATTAAACTTAATGAAGTTTACACATTTGAAATCAGCATAAAAAGCCAATTCTTTTGATGCATGCATTATTGTATATATTGTACCCCCAACTGTTTGATTAAATCGACAGCCTTGGAACTGATCATCTCGTATCACCTCATACACATATTCTGAGACTCATACTACGGGATTTCCATGGCTTGAATGGATCAGTTTTTCTTGAAACTAAAGACTCCCTACTGAAAATTTGCAGAGCCTTTATAGATTGGGCTGCTGGCAAAGCATGCATTGCATTGACTACTGAAACTTTGGCATATACTCCCCGCAGCTAGTTTGATTCTGTCGTAGGTGAATCACAGAGAATGTCACGGCAGTTGCATCTATTGATAAATATTTAGTACCCAGAAAGGCCAAATTCATATCTCTCTCTATTGTACTCTCGAGAAGATTAGTCAGTAGAAATATACATTTTCATCAAACACAGATCAACAAAAGTGGCCATCATGACGGGTGTGATCTAAGCAAGACCTTAAAGCCTAGAAGGTATTTTACACAGCCAAGTCCTTTGGAGGTCCTCAGCAATATTTGAAACCCCGTCCTCATTAAACGTATTTTGAATTTGAGAACAAGCTAGGCCAACTTATAGATACAGGTAAGTATGCTGTGCATCAGCATGTCCGAGTCAATAGATTAAATACATCGTTGTTCTTCCTCTCGGCCATTTCCAAAACAATTTTCTATGTTGGATCTTCTCTGCTGGACGTTAACCAGTAAATAGAAGAGAAGGCAGAAAATAGTCAAAAAATTTCAAATCTCGTTCCCGATATCGATAATTACGTTTCGGTATTCGATATCGATATTTGCTCCGATATATTGATATATCAATATCGATATTGATTATCGCCCAACAATAATGAAAACTCCACCACAACCCTTAGCGCAAAGTTTGTAAGTTATGCCCCGAAGGTATATAAGGTCCTTATGGAAAAGGTGGTCGTATAAACTCAGGATAACTCATTGGACTGGAAATCAGATGCTCTAGTGCCATTTTTAAGAGTCAAAGTGATCGGGGGTAGCCACCTCCTCGTGGTATTTTCCGCAAATGTATCCAATAGAAATTTTGAGATGGCCAGTTGTCCAAAAATAGTCCAAATAACATGGTCATTTGGGTTGACAGAATCCCCCAGCCCAGAGTCTGGGAGTAAAGTTTGTAAGTTATGCCCCAGGGGCGTATGAGGTTTTTACGGAAGGGGTGGTTGTGTGAACTTTAGAGGATGCTCATTTGATTGTAAATTTTATTTTTCTAGTTCCCTTTTCAGAATCAAACATGATGAAGAGCAACTAGCCCCCCCCCCTACCTGACATCCTTTTTTCCCGAAACACATTCAATTGAACTTGGGAGATGGCAATTTTGTTACCAACAGTCCAAAAGTCATATAACAATGTCTTTAGGGTTGGCACAATTCCCCAGAATTCAGGGCAAGGGTTTTAAGTTGTGCCCTGGGGCATATAAGGTTCTTATGGAACGGGTGGTCGTATAAACTTTGGATAGGATGGAGGTCATTTGATTGGAAGCTGGAAGTTTTAGTGCCCTTTTCAAGAGTCATCAATATCGATATTGATTATCGCCCAACAATAATGAAAACTCCACCACAATCCTTAGCGCAATGTTTGTAAGTTATGCCCCGAAGGTATATAAGGTCCTTATGGAAAAGGTGGTCGTATAAACTCAGGATAACTCATTGGACTGGAAATCAGATGCTCTAGTGCCATTTTTAAGAGTCAAAGTGATCGGGGGTAGCCACCTCCTCGTGGTATTTTCCGCAAATGTATCCAATAGAAATTTTGAGATGGCCAGTTGTCCAAAAATAGTCCAAATAACATGGTCATTTGGGTTGACAGAATCCCCCAGCCCAGAGTCTGGGAGTAAAGTTTGTAAGTTATGCCCCAGGGGCGTATGAGGTTTTTACGGAAGGGGTGGTTGTGTGAACTTTAGAGGATGCTCATTTGATTGTAAATTTTATTTTTCTAGTTCCCTTTTCAGAATCAAACATGATGAAGAGCAACTAGCCCCCCCCCCTACCTGACATCCTTTTTTCCCGAAACACATTCAATTGAACTTGGGAGATGGCAATTTTGTTACCAACAGTCCAAAAGTCATATAACAATGTCTTTAGGGTTGGCACAATTCCCCAGAATTCAGGGCAAGGGTTTTAAGTTGTGCCCTGGGGCATATAAGGTTCTTATGGAACGGGTGGTCGTATAAACTTTGGATAGGATGGAGGTCATTTGATTGGAAGCTGGAAGTTTTAGTGCCCTTTTCAAGAGTCAAAAGTAAATGGAAGGGGATCAGCCCCCCCCCCCCCGAGGCCTATCATTCCAAACACATATCCGATCAAAAAATAAGAGAGCTATTTTGTTCAACATTGTTCAAAGTCTCGTAATTATGTCGTTGGTGATGTCAACCTTCCCACAGTCCTCAAGACAAAGGCTGTAAGTTAGGCAATTCGTTCATTGTTTACACATAGTATATGTTATTGAGACAGGTATGCATGTTTGAACTTTACTTTCCAAGAAGACCAAGGCCACTCAGGTGAGTCTTTCAGAAAATGTTAAGGGGAGTGTTGAACTAAATCAAGACACCTTATGTGTATGCACATTCTAAAAAGGGTATAACACAGGAATAACTGAGTATATTAATTAGGATACTTTAGGAAATGATAAGGGAGATGATCAAAAAGGCAATATTTGGATGCTACCAATACTAGTACAACAACTACCACCACTACTACTACCACACTACTCCATTTACAATACTGAGGGAGCATTTGAACGAAATCAAAAGAGCCTAAGTGCATGCACATTGTCAAAATAGCATATCTCAAGAATTGATTTGGGTATTAAGTTGGAACTTTCAGAGAATACTTAAAGGGGAAGATCATCTCACTAAAAACCAATATGTGCACACTAATGCTAATACTACTGTTACTGCTATATTTGCTACTACTGCTACTGCTACTGCCACTACTTCTATTGCAACTACTTCTAAGGCTAAGAGCATTGAGATGAAAATTGCAAGAAGTATATGAACATACAGGTTATCAAAATGACATATCAGCAATGTCGTAGAAATGGCTAATGGTATTAAGTTGAACCTTCCAAAACTTGATGAGAGGAATGTTTTGCTAACTAAAAGGTAATATTTTAATATTACTGCTGCTATTACCGATTTGACGACTCTCCAGTCAGAGAAGACACCAATATTTACCCCAAAGACATCGCTTTCACTTGGAACGTTAAACATACGAACACTTGCTAAACAGGGAAAAAAGGAATTAATTTTAAATGAAATCGACCGCTACCGTTGGAATATTATTGGATTATCAGAGACCCACCTTCCTCTAAATGAAATAGAAACCATAAACGGGAACACCCTCATCACCTCAGAACGAAGTGACGGTCTTCACCGTCAAGGCGTTGGCTTTCTACTCTCGAAACGTGCTAAAAAATCTCTACTTGCCATAAATCCACTCTCAGAGCGTATTATCACCGCCGTTTTAAAGGTTCTATCGCTAATGTTTTCATCATCCAAGTTTATGCCCTCGATTCTTCCCGGAGTGGCCAAAATGCAGAAGACTTCTACGCCCAGCTCCAACACACCATAGACCAGGTTCCCAAGAAGAATGTTCTGTTCGTCATTGGGGACTTTATTTCTATCGTCGGACAATCAAATGCAGGTTTCAAATACGTAATGGGCAAATTCGGACATGGAAGAAAAAACCTTAGGGGAGAAACCCTCATAGATTCTGTGGTGATAACGACCTTTTCATTAGCAACACAATGTTTCGACATAGATAACGCAGAATGGTCACATGGTGATCCCTAGACGGCCGAACCTCAAATATGATTGACCTCATACTGGTCCGCAAGCGTTGGAAGTCATCAGTGCTGAATACAGTATCTTTGGACGGTGGTGATTTTGACGCAGACCATGTTCTAGTCATGTCAGAACTCCGTATGCGCCTCCGAAAACCCTAACCACCCAAGAAAAGCTACCCAAAATACCGTGCCGATCTCCTAAAAAAAACTTCGAAACAAGAAACAAATATAAAACTGCTCTCTCGAATAAGCTGTCAAGCATCCAACTCTCAGGAATCCCCACCACTGAGGAGGTCGACCGTCTGGTTGATGAAAGCGCCTCAATCATCAGAGGTACGAATAATGAATTCTTAGGAGTACAGCTCCGCTCTGATAAACCATAGATCACAGCCGAAATCATCGACACCTGTGCTGGAAAACGTATTCACGCCAAAAAACAAGACCGACAAAGCCAGGATGAATATAAGAGGTTAAAACGTCTAGTAGAGAAAAAAAATACGGCAGACTCTGCGCCAATACGTCAACGACAAGTGCCATATACGCAAAGACGCCTAAAGAAAAAATGGCAGCCACTACATGTACAAAAGAGTACGGGAACTGTCGAAAAAAACCCGCGGCAGCAACAACCCTGTTAGATAAACATGGACAACTTACCACAGGTTCTGAGGAGAGGTGGGAACGCTGGAAGGAACACTTTCACCAGAGGCTGAACCCCACAATAACCCCTGACCCATCTATCCTACTTTCTTTTCAACTACGGGAGTACCCAGTAGATACAAGTCCACCACCATTACGAGAAGAGGTAGTTGCTGCTATACAGTCCCTGGAAACAAATAAAGCTCCAGGCCCAGATGGCATACAGTCAGAGCTAATTAAGTCGGGCCCAGAAGAACTGGTAGACATCTATCATAAAGTCACAGTAGGCATCGGGGACGCAGGCCACTTCTTCAGATCTTGGGCAAAAGCCACGATTGTCCCCCTTTACAAAAAGGGTGAAAAAGGTGACCGTCATAAATACAGACGAATTAGCTTGACAAGCCAACTGGCAAAGATCCTTACGAAAATCCTACTTGACCGACTAAAATTCCTGACAGATCTCACTTTAGAAGAATATCAGGCCAGCTTCCAAAGAGATCGATCTACTATAGACCATATATTTTCCGCCCGTCAATTGATGGAGAAAATCATAGAAATTGGGAAAGAATTGCTCTTACTTTTCATTGACTTTAAACAGGCCTTCGATTTAATATGGCGCAATGGGTTTTGGCACATACTTCTGCATTATGGAGTCCCCAAAAACATAGTTACGTTGATCAGAGATATGTATTTGAACTTCTGTAGCCAGGTTCAGACGGATGAGGGATTGACAGAAGAGTTCCAGACGTCAGCAGGTGTTCTTCAGGGTTACCTCCTATCCCTTCATCTGTTTAATCTGTTTCTAATTGCAGCTTTGTCAATTGCTAAAACCACAGGTGGTACATCCATTGGAGGGAAACTTGCGACAAATTAGCGTGCGCACCCGACATCATGAAAATTAACTGTCATGAACATCTCCTCCAAACAGACACAAACGAGATAGTGTCAGCAACCAAAGCCCTTGTGATGGTTATCAACACAACAAAAACGAAAGTCGTGCGGGTATCCAGAGACTTTGCACCCAGAGCCATGCAGCTAACCATAAAAGGAGAGCAAATTGAAAATGCCTGTGTGTCTGAGCGGCTCTTGGTGTGTTTTCTTGTCTCTCTTTGTGTGTTTGTGTGTCCGACTCTGCGTGTTCGTAGGTGTGTTTGTCTCTGTTTCTCTCTCTCACCATGCCTGTGTGTCCGAGTGGCTGTTTGCTTGTCCCTTTTAGTATACCTGTGTGTCTGAGCGGGGTGTTTGCATTTTTCCGTATCTGTCCTTGTCTGCTTGTTTGTCTGACTCTGTGTGTTTATAGGTGTTTTTGTATCTCTCTCTTAATATGCCTCAATGTTTGAGTGGTTTTTTGCCAGTCTCTCTGTTCCTTTTCTTACATCTCTGGCTTTTTAATAAACATTCTAAGCGTTTGATTTTCTAGCGTACACTAAAACGAATGGAGACATAACAAAGTAATGCCTAAAATAATTTTATTGAAATAATGGTATGTAGAATTTCATCATACAAAAATGCTTTGAGTTTATTCCATAAAATACTTCATTATGTTTTCTCTACATGTAACTTATTCCATTTTTTTAGTCATACATGAGTTTTAACATAAATTCAGTTAAAACCATCAGACATTTCATCATTGGTATTATTGGGCTCATTGACTGTATATGTTGGTATACCATCGATGATAGTAGTTGTGTTTGTAGGTGCTTTGTTTCTCATTAATTAATCTTTATAGCCACGTTGTTTGAAAATGCCATTTTAATTTTGCTTTCAATTTACCTGTCTATTACCGCATTATTTTCACATAGTTTGAAGTTTTGGCACATTGACATGAAATACATTATTACACTAGTGTAGCAGTAAGCCTTTTTTTCCTCTTTGATTTAATTTGAATGCTAATATCGGAAAGCTGACGATAGGATCTATTGACGAGTAATGTGTTATCAGAACCATAAGCAAAAGGTTGGTCCTCGTCGTCGACTATTAAGTTCAGACTTGCATTATCTTTGAGCACCTTCTTCTCTGGAAATGTCACTCTCGCATACCCACCCTCAGCAATATTGAATTTTTCCGATACTCAAAAGAAATTTAATATCTCACTGTCATGACAGTGAGATATGACAGTGAGACATTTCCAATATGATCTCCATTAATACTTGTCTTTTAGTTTAAATATCTATCCTTTTCAGCATTCAACGCAACGATAACCATTTACTGTCAATGTCCAACCACAGAGTACTATGAGGCGGTCGCATAAAAAATTCCAAGTTCAAAAATTCTCTTTCAAAAAAATGTCACCACAAACATTATGTTTCTAATTGAAAAAATCACAACCTGATATATTTATATCATCCTCATTTTGTACTTTTTTAATGTCACAGATGATTTTTTTTTTTTTTTGGTATAAGTATATTTGATGTTATTTTAAGACATGAAGAAAAAATTTAAAACAAAATCTGGTAAAAAAAAGGAAGGGGGAGTAAAACTTGAAAAGGGGCCAGGAGCGGATGGGCATGGAGTGGAGACTCGGGGCCCTGGTGGGGGACTTGGGGCCCTGTATTAGGGACTTGGGGCCCTGGATTGGGACTCGGGACCCTGGATGAGAATATGGGGCCCAAACTCATGCGCAAGCCCGGCAATGGAAAACCGATGGGCAGAGGGTCATTACATTACAATAATGATACCTTCCCTGCTGTAGTCATAATCAATTATCTATAGTCGATAACCAATAATTGGGTCGATACTATTAGAATACAAAAAGATCTCATCCCATTGTTTATTAGAATCCATATCAAAACTTCGTTTATAAGACATAATGTAGATAACTTCGGAGACCATGCTGCCTTTCCATGACGATATAATAAAAGTCCAAAATAGGGATAAAATCCTTTTTAATAGACAGTGTATAATATATTTTACAAAGAATACCAGATATTTCGGTCACATATACAGTGACCGTCATCAGTAGTAAAACTTTAACTACTGATGACGGTCACTGTATATGTGACCGAAATATCTGGTATTTTTTTGTGAAATTTATTATACACTGTCTATTAAAAAGGAATTATCCCTATTTTGGACTTTTATGTTAAAGACATAATGTCATTTCAAACTCTCTTTAATTATATAACAACACACTTGTCAAATGAAACTCAGATAATAATGTTACCAAGAGTTTTCCTTCTCGCACCAGAAGTGACAACGCAAGACCAGATGCTCAACAGACTTGATGTATCCAATAGAACATTGGATGGGCACTGCTTGTAGTGATGGGATACCTGGCCGCATGTAATGATATGCTACTGTGGGAGTACTGGCAGCTTGTATGGTGGGAGTACTGGCCGCTTAAATAGATTGACACCTTACTAATGAAATAGTCCTACCGTGAGCTAGGACGTAAGCCAGATTTTCGTCTTAATTTAAAAAAGATCAGGAATTTAAAAAAGTTGTTTCAACTCAAAGTAAGGAGTGAAGTTCAAACTTAAAACAAACAGAAACTACTACGTATATGAGGGGGTTGCACCGTCCTCAACATCTCGCTCTTTATGCTAAAGTTTGAATGTTATCCCAATTCCTTAATAACGAGTACTGAAACACAAGAGTCGTTTAATTAGAACAATAAGAAGTTTTTACAAATACCAAAAAACCTTAGCGTGAAGAGCACATCCTTTCTGATTGATACCTATACAACATAGTTTTGCATGTAATTAAATATTTTACGGAATATTCTTACCGTAAGTTCTAGCCTACACTTTAACTTAGGGATAATGTCAAGAGCATATCCGCTGATGACGAGCAGACGATGAGTCTTATTGTAATTTAAGTTACTCGAATGAAAAAATAATATGTATTTAAACTAAAAAATAACTACACTAAAAATATCATTTAAATATTCAAAAAGCTACTCCAAAATTTATTTCTTTGATGTAAACAAAAGACTTTTTAAAAGAAGTGACTACTATTTAATCATGGTTATGAATTCATGGCTAAACGAATTAACAAAAAAGAGCTCTTAAATGAAAAGCCAATTATGACTCGTCATAAGTACCATAAGTACCAGGGTAGGGTGGAAGTCGGCTGAGAAATCAGAGCTACAAGTATATTTAAAAGCTAACCTGCCTCTGAGCCTTTGAAGCGAATTCAATGCACAGTCATCTTTTTTCTTCATTATGTACCAGACTGGGGACTCGGGAATTATTATAGCAAGTAGTCCAAGTAGAGCTGGGAAGGTTATAGCAACGAAAGTCAATTGCCTCCAATTTAGAAATGCACCAAAGCTATATGCACCAAGGATACCTGTAGTAAGAAAGACTCCAGTAAGACTTGCCAACCTCCCTCTTATACTTGGGGACGACACTTCGCTGATATGCATAGAAGTTAACTATTAATTGCTGATCAAAGAATATGATTTTTATGTTTGATATTTCATGACCACGTTTGAAGTGGTTTAAAAATTAAAATAAATAAAGTGTAAGAGCAGCTGGCAGCAGATCATCAGGGACCAGAGCCATATTCGAAACTGTGCTTAGTAGGCTGACCATAAAAACTAATGATAAAGTTTTACTGAATTTATAAATGCTTTCTTTTCAAACATTGGGGTTTGATTGAATTGAAAATTATGAGCTTCAGCCCCATTTAAAAAATTTAAAACTACGCACCTTTAGCATAGCATAATACAGTATATTGGACACAAAAAAAGAAAAAATAGAACAAACCAAAAATATTTAAAATGATCAACTGAAAAATTAAATAACACGATTAAAACAAGAAAAAAATCTTTCAAAAATACTAATATATTCAAAATCATCACATAACACCCTCATGTTGGGTCAAGCCCACACGAACAAACCACGTCAGATTCTTAATACTAATAAAACAATCACTTCCCAACAATTTATCCACCCATAGCTCTTTCTCTCCTAAAACTTCCTTTATCCAATCCCTTAACCGTTCCCACTTCCCCGAAAAATGCAATAGATTTTTATCCCGCTCTCTACACGTCAAAGAACTGCAAGGACCACTCATCATTCTAACCATTCCAAATTACTTCTTCTTCCACCAAGTGGCATAAAATTACCTCTATACCCCTATAACCCATCTAGTATTATCCACAGACAAACAAACTCTAAGATATACCTGCTTTCCTGGGTCTCTTTTACCCTAGAATACAAACCAAGAGACTCTCACGTCCGGAATTGGAAGAAACACTCCTGAATCTCCACTGAAACTGAATGTGCCTGTTTAGACATATCTCGTAATCTAATACCTCTATAGGGTCGGTCGAAAACAGGATCAGCCGCTTTGTGGCATGTTTGAAACAGGTTTTTGTGTGGCATGGCCGCGTAGAAACAAAAATGAATTCTTGTCGAAAAGGGGCATGTTTAAGAGCTGACGTCACAAGACTTGTTTTGTTTCTTAAGCTAATACGACGGTGATGATATGCCGATTCTAAACCAAAAACAACTCTATTGAAATGTGGCATGTATAGGCATCATGTCAAAAAACTGGTTTTTATCACAAAACCTGAATGTCTCTTGTTTTGGCTTTTGCCAAGGATACAAAGACATATCGATCGTATATATGGGTCTGCTAATTACGAGTTATGGAGTTTGTACTTTGAATAGAAGATGGCATATGAGACGCAAATCTCTTATTCTCTTAACCCAAATCTCTTAACCCAAAAAATATATCAAACAGTTCGTGGTAACGAACTGTAAGTAAGGAGCGACCCGGCTCAATTATAACCGAAACTCTAAAAAACTGATTTTTGATACCAATAGATACATCAAAATAATCAAATTTTAATTCTGATTTCAAGTATATAAGTTTCATCAAGTTTAGTTTTACCCATCAAAAGTTAAGCGTCTGAGAAAATTTGGCTGATTTTTGAAAAAAGGGAGAAAGACCCCCTAAAAGCTATAGAAGCTTAATAGAAATCACAACATCATATTCAGCGTATCAGAAACCCTACTGTAGAGGTTTCAAGCACCTATCTACAAAAATGTGGAATTTTGCATTTTTTGCCAGAAGAAAGATCACGGATGCGTGTTTATTTTTATTATATTTTATTTTTTCCCAGGGGTGATCGTATCGACCCATTGGTCCTAGAATATCGTGGGAGGGCTCATTGGAACATAAGTTAAAAGTTCTAGTAACCTCTTAAGTGACAAAAAAATGGAGGGCAACTAGGCCCCCTCCCAGGCTCATTTTTTCCCAAAGTCACCTGATCAAAATTTTGAGATAGCCATTTTGTTCAGCATGGTCAAAAATATGATAACTATGTCTTTTAGGATGACTTAATCCCCCGGAATCCCTGGGGAGAGGGCTGAAAGTTATGAAATTTACCAAATGTTAACATATAGTATTGGTTATTGGTAAGTATACAGATGTTTTCAGGAGGATTTTTTCTGGTAGGTGGGAAGGGGGGGGGTCGGGGTTTATATGGGAGGATCTTTTCATGAAGTAAGTTTTCATTGGGGAAGGGACAGTGCGATGTGGGGGGCGCCGCATTTCCAAGCATTATTAAAGAAAAAGATCAGAAATTATATTTAAAAAAAACAAGTTTTTCAACTGAAAGTAAGGAGCACCATCAATACTTAAAACAGACAGAAAATATTACGTATATGATTGGGTTCAACCCCTAGTCAATGCCTCGCTCTTCAAGGCAAAGAGTTTTAGTACTTTCATAAGAGCTATTTATTCTAATTAACGGCCTTTGAGATTAAGGAGTCATTTTTAAAGAATTTGAACTTTAGCTTAAAGAGAAAGGTATTGACTAGGAAACGAACCCCTTAATATATGTTTTAAAAATCAATGTATACAGAATGTCGTTACGTAAGTTAATTAGTAAATTATGTATATTTATTACAGATCAAAACGTTCGTAAATAAAATTAATCAAGTTTTTAAAAAGCCGATTAACAAAAGAAAGTAAAATTAATATTCAAATTTTTTTTTATTATTCATGTACAGTGAGCCAAAATCAAAACCTGCATTAATTCAAAAACGTTCAAAAATTAAATTAAAAAAAAACAAGTTTTTTTAACTGAAAGTAAGGAACGATGTTAAAATTTAAAACGAACCGAAATTATTCCGTATATGAAAGGGGCTGTGCCCTCCTCAACGCCTCGCTTTTTACGCTAAAGTTTGACTTTCTCACAACTTTATTTTTTTTAAACAATAACAAACTTTAGCGTAAAGAGCGAGGCGTTGAGGATTTCACAGCCCCTATCATATACGGAATAATTTCTGTTCGTTTTAAGTTTTAACGTCGTTCCTTACTTTCAGTAAAAAAAAAACTAGTTTTTTTTAAATTTAATTTTAGTAAATTGCAAAGTATGTTCTGGCCTTTGGAATGCAAAGGGGTTTTGACAGTGCCGTAATTTCTTCAAAATCCTGGGAAGGGGGGTGGTGGTGATAAAGCTGGAGCAAAGTTATCCAAATTAAGTGAAAATGACAGTGAATTTTTTTTTTGGGGGGGGGGGGTGCAACGGAAACGAAAAAAAAAAATGCCAAATCGATATATACTCCCATATGATTTCCTAGAATACTTCTGGTGTACGCTGTTTCTATTAAAGTAAAGAGTAACATTTAACCCCAAAATGGGTAGAATTTATTCCGTTTAGGAAAGGACTATCCTTTCCTCATCCAAACCTTTGCCTCATGGTCGCAAAAGCTTCAGAGGGTGCTCATTAGATCGGAAATTGAGAGTTCAAGTACCTTTTTTTCATAAGTCGAAAGTGATTGTAGACCAATGAGCTGCGCCAGGGAGTGGGGGTATTTTCTGAGGGAAAGAACCTTCTACGGTTGATTTTACTGCATGAGGAGATAATTTTATCATGCAGGGAGAGCATTTACCATCATTATTTGAAAAACGATCAGAAATTAAATTTAAAAATAGTTTTTTTCAACTGAAAGCAAGGAGCGACGTTATAACTCAATACGAACATATATTAGTACCTTTTTTTCTTTTTTTTATTTTTTTTTTATATTAGTACCTTTTTTTCATAAGTCGAAAGTGATTGTAGACCAATGAGCTGCGGCAGGGAGTGGGGGTATTTTCTGAGGGAAAGAACCTTCTACGGTTGATTTTACTGCAAGAGGAGATAATTTTATCATGCAGGGAGAGCATTTACCATTATTATTTAAAAAACGATCATAAACTAAATTTAAAAATAGTTTTTTTCAACTGAAAGCAAGGAGCGACGTTATAACTCAATACGAACATATATTATTATTATATAGAGGGGAGTGCCCCAGGGGCTTCATTTGATGGGTCCAGGTGAAGGCTGTTTCTCTGTCTCTCAGTCATGCGAAGAAGAAAATTATAATGTAACAGAATCCCGTTGACGTTTCTCAGGATATTTGAATTTTGCAGGCTTATCTTAGTTTTGACAAGATTTTTTGCAGAATCTACATTTCTGCTGGGGTGAGGGGCAGACTGAGGTCGAGGGAGGGCTTTGGTTCTGAAGAGGTAGGCGCCCTCCATGTCCCACATCAAATTACGCCCCTGAGTTTTGAGCCCTACTCATGTTAATTTCTGCTCGTTTTGACTCTGACTCGGTTATTTATTTAATTTCTGTTCGTTTTGGGTTTCATTTATTTAATGAGGATGATTGGTAATAGTTTTATGCTTGACAGGTCATTTTATTCTATTTCGCTCATTCTTAGTTTAACGGAGTTCATTTCTAGTTTTTTGATTTTGAATTGAAGTTATCAAGTATTTTGCAATATGCTGCATAGGTTGAATCAAGATCCTGGGTAATAGTAAACAGAGAAATGCCAAGACAGATAGTCCAAGTAATCGAGAGGCCTTCCTTTGAAAGATTATTTTGTTGAAAAAGTTTTTTTTATTTAATGTAAATAAAGAAAGAGCAAAAATTAATTATAAATGCTTTTTCCACAAAGCAAATTTTTCCAAGAAAATTTAATAGCTCCATTGGGCCAAATCCGTGAATAAATACATCCAAATAGTTTATAACTTTTGCTTCTCTCTTTAATTTTTAATTGCTAGATTACAATTGGGTCTTCCGGTTTAATGATTTTACCCCCCCCCCTCCTCCCAGTATTTACCCCCCTAAAAAATACCCCCTCACGAAAATAGTTCTACCCCCTCCACGGGACATACACCCCTTGCATATACTTCCCCCGAAAATAACCCTAATAAAATACCCCCCCCCCCTCCAGAAAATACCTCCAGTGGGAACTAAGACTTTCCACATTTGTTATTTTATTTTGGTTTTGTTTTTTTATTTTCCCTCTGCGAAAGCAATTTTGTTTCTTGTGTATTATAGGCCACTCACTCAAATTAACGCTTTGTAAAACTCGAAAACAAATTGATTTCTTAGTTCGTTTGCAAAAAAGGGGGTGGGTAAAGTATTTGGACAGTTTGAAGTCAGAAAACAATCCTTGCTTCATAATATGCAGAATAATTATACCTAACGCATTTTTCAGGCACACCCGCTATACTTTATCCCTCCCCCGCTTAATGTGCAAATATATAGCCCAAATTTGTTTCTAAAGTAGCAAAGAATCTCAATAAGAAATTGGTTTGTTCTCGAGTTTCACACATCGTTAACGTCGTGTACTATACGCCACTTACTCAAGTTTACTATTCACATTTTACACAGTTTTACAAGTTTAAAAGTTTTAGGGAGTGAAAACTTTTTTTAGTGGCGTATATTACACAAGTACCAAAATTTCTTCCCCCCACGGAAAATAAAAAACAAAAGAAATATAAAATTCCTAAATTTTGAAAGATTTACTTTGCCACATAGGGGGGGGGTCTGTTTCTGCGGGTTACTTACGGAGCGGGGGTTGTTTTCTGGGGGGAGTATTTTCTGGGGGATATTTTCCACCGGGGGATGGGGGTATTTTCCAAGGGGGGTAAATTTAGCGGACAGCTTCGAATGTCCAAAGGTGTGGATGTCCAAAGGTGTGGATGTCCAAAAGTGTCCAAGGGTGTCTAAAAATGTCCAAAGGTGTTAAAAAACAAGAATAATTAAAACAAAATTTGCATATTAATTTTACTTTTATTTGGTTAAACGGCTTTCTCGAAACTTGTTTAATTTTATTTACGAACGTTTTTATTAGCAATAAATATTCTTAAATTACAAATTAACTTACGTAACGAACTTCTATATTCATAGATTTTTAATGCGTATATTTGGGGGCTCGCCCCCTAGTCAATACTTTGCTCTTTAAGCTAAAGTATGAATTTTGTTCCAATTCTTTAAAAATGACCCCTTAATCACAAAGGCCCTTAATTAAAATAAATATCTCTTTTGAAAGCACTAAAAAATCTTTGGCTTAAAGAGCGAGGTATTGACTAGGGGGTGAACCCAATCATATACATAATATTTTCTGTTCGTTTTAAGTTTTGATGTTGCTCCTTACTTTCAGTTGAAAAACTTGTTTTATTTTTCAATTTAATTTCTTATCTTTGTCTTTAATAATGATGGGAAATCCGGTGCCCCCTTCACAGCAATGTCCCTTCCCCCATTGAAACTTCCTTCATGGAAATATCCTCCCATATAACCCCGACCCCCCCCCCCCCCACCTACCAGAGAAAATCCCCCTGAAAATTTCTGTATACTTCCCAATAATCAATACTATATGTTAACATTGGGTAAAGTTCATAACTTTCCGCCCTCCCCCGGGGACTTCGGGGGATTAACTCATCCTAAAAGACATAGTTATCATATTTTTGACATTGCTTAACAAAATAGCTATCTCAAAGTTTTGATCTGGCGACTTTAGGAAAAAATGAGCGTGGGAGAGGACCTAGTTGCCCTCCATTTTTTGGTCACTTAAAAAGGGAACAAGAACTTTAAATATCCGTTCTAATGAAAACTCCCAATATGTTCTATTGTAGTTTTCAGTTCGGATAAATCTCCCAAGAAATTGACTTTTCCTTTCGATTGATATTCCTGAAGCAAACTTATGCTTTGCTTCAGGGTGTCAACTTACATTTGGGTTGTTACAGGTTTTGAAATCTCTAGGGAGAATTCTAGAAAACCGGAACATGTTATTTGCTCTTGTCCTTGGGTTGAAATGAAGCCTTATCAAATTTGTTCTACAATAGGACTCAAAGAAGCAACTATTTGATCAGATTGTTTAATATTGTATTTTTTCCGGATTCTGGAATGTTGCATTGCTAGAAGTTTTCGTAAGTGTCTCTTAGTCACATAAAACAACTTATTATGAGAAGATTTCAAGTGTTTTCACTTAAAGGGAGTAGGAAGGCGTAGCTCCAAAAGCATTTTTGAGCTTATGATTTGTTAAGTTTCTGCTTTGTTATGATTTGTGATTTATGTTATGTTATGATTTGTTATGGTTCAAAAACGCCGTGGCCATCCCAAATTAGCTAATTACGCAAATTATAACGGCAAAATCTTTCAATTTGCTTGCGTTGAAGTTTTCCTTTCAATTCAGATGTTAAAGCAAAACTTTTGGTTACCATTCCACTTTGCTCCAGGGGTTGTAGCCTTGTTTGTTTGTTTAGGTAAAAATCGACACAAGTAAAAATTCATAGATCATGATATCAGAGACTGTAAACCAAATACTATTAAGATTTTCAGGAATAACTATTAGCACATGTATATTAAACTGACAAACCACAATCACTTGTATTTTCTTTCTAACAGTTCGTGGTTACGAATTGTAAGTAAGGAGTGACCTGGCTCAAAACCAAAACTCTAAAAAACTGAATTTTGATGCCCATAGATATGTAAAATAAGTCAAATCTTTATGGTGATTTAAAATATATAACTTTCATCGAGTTTAGTCTTACCCATGACAAGTTATGTGCCTAAGAAAATTTGACTTATTTAAGAAAAAAGAGGGAAATATCCTTAAAAGTAAAAGAACTTTAATGAAAATCGCACCATGGGATTTTGTGTATCAGAGAACCCTACTGTAGAAGTTTCAAGCTCTTATCTTCAAAAATGTGGAATTTTGTATTTTTTGTCAGAAGAAAGATCACGGATGCGTGTTTATTTTATTTATTTTTTTTATTTCCCCAGGGGTGATCATATTAATCAATTAGTCTTAGAATATCGTAGATGGTCTCATTTGAACGGATATTATAAGTTATAGTGGCCTTTTGAAGTGACACAAAAAATTAGAGGGTAACTTGGCCGCCTCCTACGCTATTTTTTTTACTGAAGTCATCCAATTAAAATTCTGAGATATGCATTTTCTTCAACATAGTCGAAAATCTAATAAATATGTCTTTTAAGATGACTGAATTCCCCACTGTTCCCAGGGGAAGGGCTGCAATTTATGAACTTTGCCCATTGTTTAGATATTGTTTTGGTTATTATGAAGTTTACAGACATTTTCATGAAGGATTTTTTTCTGGTTGGGGGGGGGGTGCAGGAGGAGGGGGTTACTCGGGAAAATCTTTCCGTGGAATATGATTCCTTGGGGTAAGGGATATTTCTATGAAGGGGGCGCCGGATTTCCAGCATTATTTAAAAACGATCAGAATTTAAATTAAAAAAACAAGTTTTTTAGCTGAAAATAAGAAGCAACATAAGAACTTAAAACGAACAGAAATTATTACGTATATGAGTGGGATCATCCCCAAGTCAATACCTCGCTCTTTACGCTACAGTTTTTTTATAGTGCTTTCAAAAGAGCTATCTATTCTAATTAAACAGCCTTTGTTATTCAGCGATTTGTGATTTAAAAAAATTTTTAACTTTAGCGTAAAGAGCGTGTTATTGACTAAGGGGAGAACCCCCTTATATACGTAATAACATATGCGTAATAAAAAAACAATAAAAAAAACAAGCTATACGTCTCAATAGTAATCGAAACTTTTAAAATCGGATTTTTGATGTCAATAAATGTATCAAAAGAATGGGCTCATAATACTAATTTTCAATATAAAAATTTTATTAACTTTAGTATTACTCATAAAAGGCTACGAGCCTGAGAAAATTTGCCTGATTTTTGAAAGAGGGGGGAAACATCCCCTACAAGTGAAATAATTTTAATGAAAAGCACACCGTCAGATTTAGCGTATCAGAAAGCCCTGTTACATATGTTTCAAGCTCATATCTGCAAAAATCTGCAACTTTGTATTTTTTGCCAGAAGAAAGATCACGGAGGCGTGTTTATTTTTTTTCAGAGGTAATCGTACCGACCCATTGGCCCTAGAAAATCAAGAGAGAGCTCATTCGAAGTTACATAATTTCAGTTAAAAAAACCTGTTTTTTTATTTATTTTTTGAACGTTTTTGGATTAATGCAGGTTTTGATTTTGGCTCACCGCACATGAATAATTAAAACAAAATCTGTATATTAATTTTAATTTTTTTTGATTAAATGGCTTTTTCAAAACTTGTTTAATTTTATTTACGAACGTTTTGATTAGTAATAAATATACGTAACTTACGAATTAACTTACTTACCGATCATCTATATTCATTGATTTTTAAAACGTATATTAGGGGGTTCACCCCCTATTCAATACCTTGCTCTTTAAGCTAAAGTTCGAATTTTGTTCCAATTCTTTAAAAATGTTATCTTAATCACAAAGGCCGTTAATTAGAATAAATAGCTCTTATGAAAGTACTAAAAATTCTTTGGCTTGAAGAGTGAAGTATTGACTAGGGGTTGAACCCAATCATATACGTAATATTTTCTGTCCGTTTTGGGTTTTGATGGTGCTCCTTACTTTCAGTTGAAAAACTGGTTTTTTTTTTTTTATTTCTGATCTTTTTCTTTAATAATGCTGTGAAATGCGGCACCCCCTTCACAGCAATGCTCCTTCCCAATGAAAACTTACTTCATGGAAAGATCCTCCCATATAACCCCCGCAAAAAACAAATACTTTTGTTTAATGAGCAAGGTGTTGAAAAGGTGTTATATTTGTTTTAAGTTTTAAACTTGCTCCTTATTTTAGATGAAAACCCTTTCCTATTTGTTTAATTACATTTCATGAAACTGTAAAGTTATATGAAAACAGAAAAAAAAGGTAGCTTTTGGTAGCACAGAAAAAAAGATCAGTATTTCTATGTTCTCTGTTTTTATATATAGACAAAAAAGGTACAAGAACTTTTCATTTCCATTAGAACGAGCCCTATCCTTACGTTCTAGGCCTACAAGGTCGATACGATCACCCCTGGAAAAAACAACAACAACAAAAAGCCAAATAAACACGCATCCGTGATTTTTCTTCTGGTAAAAATTGCAAAATTCCACATTTTTGCAGATATGAGCTTGAAACATCTACAGGTTCAATCTGATGGTGTGGTTTTCATTAAAATTATATGACTTCAAGAAGGTCTCCCACTTTTTCCGAAAATCAGACAAATTTTCTCTGACCCGTAGCTTTTGATGGGTAAGATTAAATTTAATGAAACTAATATATTTGGAATCAGCGTAATAAGTCAATTCTTTCGATATATCTATTGGTATCAATATATAAAATTCTTTCATTTTATTGTTCCACACCCAAAACAAAAAAATTAAGAAAATTTGCCTTATTTTTTAACAAGGGGACCTCCCCCCCAAAAAAGCAAGAGATCTTACTGAAAATCTATTTATCAGATACATCATATCAGATAACCCTGCCGTGGAGGTTTCAAGCTCCAGTTTAAAAATATGAATAACTATATTTTAGATTCTCCAGTTGTAAAAGAAGTAATGGCACACGAAGGCAGGACTGGATTCAATCAAGTTGATTCGCTTTATTAGTAATGAAATTAAGCTGTGCTTGGCGGCCTGTGTTTACGTATCAGCTATAATGAGGGAGGGGGGTGAGCCATTGTTTAGGTGGGGGGAGGTACGGTGGTTTCATATACGTTCAAAAATAAAATAAAAAAAAAAGTTTTTTTAATTGAAAGTAAGGAGCGAAATTAAAACTTAGAACGAACAGAAATTTTTCCTAATATGACAGGGGCTCTGCCCGCCTCAACTTCTCGCTCAGTGCGCTAAAAATTTTTTTTTTTAAAAAATAGATTTGTCAGAAAGAGTAAAACTTTATCTTAAAGAGAGAGAGAGAGAGAGACGTTGAGTATGGGACAGCCCCTTTCATATATGGAATCATTTCTGTTCGTTTTAAGTTTTCATGTTGCTCCTTACTTTCAATTAAAAAACTTTTTTTTTTATCCTATTTTTTAACATTTTTGAATTAATGCAGGTTTTGATTTTGGTTCACCGAATAATTAATAATTAAATAAAATTACCCCCCCCCCACGGAAAATACCCCCCGTGAAAAATAAGACTTTAAAAGTTTGAGAGTTTTATTTTAGTTTTATTTTTTTTTATTTCCGTAGGAAAAAGGAATTTTGATACTTGTGTCTTATACGCCACTCACTCAAGTTTACGCTGTGTAATATTCGAGAACACACCAGTTTTTTCGTTAGTTTCTTCGTTACTTTAGAAATAAATTTGGGCTATAGATTTGCATATTAGAAGGGGGGTTAAAGGATAGCGGGTCTGCATGCAAAATGGGTTTGTTTTAATGATCCTGCATATTAGATAGATAGATAGAGAAGCGTATTTTAAAACCAAATATACGGCCATGAACATAATAAAATAGCATAAATAGTTACCCAATTAAAATTCTGAGATAGCCATTTTGTTCAACATAGTCGACAATCTAATAAACAAGTTTTTTTTTCAAATTTAATTCAGTAAAGTGCAAAGTATGTTCTGGCCTCTGGAATGCATAGGGGTTTTGACCGTGCCGTAATTTCTTCAAAATCCTGGGAAGAGGGGAGGGGAGTGGTGGTGGTAAAGCTGGAGCCAAGTTATCCAAATTAAGTAAAAATGACGGTGAATATTTTTTTTTTTTTGGGGGGGGATGCAACGGAAACGAAAAAATAAACAAAAATTTCAAATTGTTATTTTCTCCCTTGTGATTTCTGGGAATACTTATGGTGTACGCTGTTGCTATGAAAGTAAAGATTAAAATTAAACCCCGAAATGAGCAGAATTTATTTCGTATAGGAAAAGACTATCCCTTCCTCATCCACACCTATGCCTCATTGTCGCAAAAGCTTCAGTGGGTGCTCATTAGATCGTAAATTGAGAGTTCAATTACTTTTTTTTTATAAGTCGAAAGTGTTTGTAGACCACTGCGCTGCGGCAGGGGGTGGGGGTATTTTCTGAGGGAAAGAACCTTCAACGGTTGAGGTTGAAAAATCTTCAAAGTATTGAGGTTCAAGTTTAGAGAATGTTGACAGGTATGTTAAACATGAGCACCGACAAGAGGAGGCAGGGGGGCGTGGCCCGCCTGGAAGTTTGGGACAATAAAGTAATTATAAAGAAACCAAAGGAAACAGAGCAGAATAGGGAAAAACCATGGAAAAATATTTGTTGCCCCATTTTTGGCTGCCATCAATAGATAGTGATCCATAATAAGGAAAATATAAGTTCTAATTTGTGACTGAGTAAACCCTAACCAGTTTTCCACAAACATTTTTTCTGTCTGATTTGGTTGGAGTAAAAATTGTTTTTGTAACTAGGCTATTGTTTTGTGTATTTTTTTTTGCTACTTACTTTTTTAATTTTTAAATACTTTTAATTTAATCGACATTCTTTTTCCATTTTCTTTAGAAAATTGTTTGTCTCAAAGTTACGTTAAATAAATAAAATAAAAAAAGCTTGTTTAACGGAAAGTAAGGAGCAATATTAAAACTTAAAACAGTTGAATAAACTTGTTTTTTCTGATCGTTTTTTAAATAACACAGGATATATGGCTCTACCTCCAAGGAGAAATCCCCCTCTCCATAGGAATATTCTCTGGACAATTCCATCTTGCCTTAAATTTACCCCTGACAATTACCCTTAACATCTCGACGCGAAAATTGAATCGGTAAAGAGAAAGCAAGACATATAAAGAAATTTTGTATATGAGTTCTAGCAAATTCACCCAGTTTTAAATTTCTGCTGAAAATTTCACCCCCTGGAAGCTTTCCTCTCCATTGAAAATTCTCCCGGCAGAAAATTCGTCCTCCCTGCCCCAGCCGAAAAATGTATGCACACTTCCCAATAACAAATAAAACAAAGGACATTTTTTATAGCTTAAAAACCTACCTCCAGGGGCTGTAGGGGGTCATTTTATCTCAAAAGACAGTTATTGGGCCTTTCAACTATTTTGAAGAAAATAGCTATCTCCAAATTTTGTTGACTATTTTGGCATTGAAATGCACTCTCTTGGTCTGATATCCCTCAAACCAACACGGTAAGGGGTGCAACCCAAGACCATTTTCAGGGGGGGCTCAGGGGAATTTCCCGGGTGGAATTTATCGGGGGGGACAAAAATACTTTTGTCCCCCTAATTTTATATGGTCAACAAAAATTGCTACCAACAGGAGTTTGGCTAATGCCCTTTTCTCCCTTCCCTAACCGTGAAAGTCTAAGGTATGTTATGTCCTTTCCGTTTTATTGAAAACTATATGTATCTCGAACAGCGTTCTTTTGTTTTTCAACAAATCAACGACAAAAAGTGTGAAATCAATATAATAGTCCGTATAACTGTAAGGAAATATTGAAAATAATGAAAAGTAATTCCAGGTAGCTCATGAGTTAAAGTGTTTATTTCACTTTAATTTTTATTGCAAAAAACTGTTTTATTTTACTTCCATTTTAATATATTATTGAAAATTTACAAGCATTATTAGAAAAACGATCACAAAACAATTAAAAAAAAGAATGTTTTTCAACTGAAAGTAAGGAGCAACGTTATAACATAAAACGAACAGAAATTATTTTTGTATTAGGATGTTTCGCTCCTCCTTGATACATTGCTCTTTACGCTAAAGTTTGACTATTTTTAATTGTTGTCCCAAATTTTGTAACGTTGTCTCCTGAAACACAAGGGTTACTTAATATTAGAATGAGAAGCTTTTATATAACTACAAAAAAAAAACTTTGCGTGTTTGACAAGTTTATTGTCAAAGCAGACACCGCTATTGTTTACTGCTTCTACTGCAACAATTGTTCTTGAAAAAATATTATGTGCATAGTCTGGTTTATTTTTATATTGTCAACAAAAATTACTACTAAGAGGAGTTTGGCTATTGCCCCTTTCTCCTTTCCCAAACCATAAAAGACTTAAGCCTTTTGTGTACTTTCTATCTGACTTAAAAATTTTTGCGTATTTAACAGTTTGCTTTTTTTTTTAAAAATCTCTACGACAAAAAAAAATAAAATCATAGACCGTGTAGTAGTTGTGCCTACGTAAAGAACGATGTTTGCACAATGTATTTTTTTTCAGATAAGAGGGATATAGCAAGAGTCAGTGATCAGAGGGCAGCTACCCTCTCCACCCTACCCACACGTCGTATTGTCCTAAAGTGCGTCTACTAGAAATTTTGAGATACCCCTTCTATTCAAAATAGTCTAAATATCATATAGCAAGGCTTTTAGGGTTGAAACAGACCCCAGAGATTAGGGGCAAGGGCCATAGTTTATGCCCAGGGGGTATTTAAGGTTATTATGGAAGGGATGCCTGTTTAACTTCAGAATAGGCTCAATCTTTCTCCCTTAAAAAAACTATGTCAATATAAAACTAAAAAAAATTAATCACAAAAACTTTTTGAACAAAATAATTTTAAAAAAAAAAATAAAGAACTATATTAAAAAGAAAATGAAGAAATAATAGAAAAAAATAATTTAGCAATAATAAAAATGCAATACCCAATCATCAATAAATAAATTGAAAACACCACAAACAAAAATTAAAATAATTAAAACTAATAAAAAGCAGAAATTAACCTAATGAGGGTTCTAAAGTCTATGCTTTCGAATAGCTAGAATATAATTTGTACTTTACTGAAAAAATTTTTAATGTTTTCACTTTTATAATTTTAAGAAATAAAAAGTAATTGGGATTTTAAGAAATAAATATCAGCATATGTATATTAAACTAACAATGCACATTTTTTCAGTAAATCCAAATGAATTTTTTTTCAGCGAAGTTCCAAGCCACTGAAAAAGAAGCAGTTTCGTTCCCATTTTTATGGGGATTTGACATCCAACTGCTCTCTAGTAATGGTTTACTCATTTAAGTTTGGATCCCCTTTCACAGACTCGTGGATGTAGTTTTTGAGACAATGAAATACGTGTCTTTTTAGTTTCACTCGTAATTTCTATTCGGATTATGGGTCAAAAGAAGAAGAAAAGAGGCTCTCGTGGCACATCCATCAACATATACAAAGAAAAAAATGAAATTCTCAAGCTTGAAAGAAGAAATAAGAGGTATTTGAAAGAATGTGAGCTCAAAATGGTAAGTACAATATGCAAATCCACAGATGAAGATGAACAACAGGGAGTTAAAATCAATAAGGATGGTTACCAAACACTCTTTAAAGCAAAGGTGTCAGAAAATATTGATACCGAAGGGGACTTTGAAAATGATAAGCTGGACATGGTGTTCAAGCAGTGCATGGAAATTAAACAGTGCTTGGACATTAAAGAGTGCATGGACATTAAAGAGTGCAATTACATTTTAAATTTGGAATGCCTAGATTATAGGTTTGTATATTGTTATATGGAAGTAGAAAATGATTCCAAGATTATTGACGAATGATACTACCCAACTAAAAGAAACCCAGAACAAAAAAGTTGCGTGACCAACACGGTACACTTCGACAAAGTCCTAAGATAATACACTTAACAATTCTATAGCGACAAATAGTGTTTAAGTAAACGTTAACAGAAACATAAACCTTATGTTTTTGAGAAGGATCTGACTGTTTGTTTTTTGTCCCAAAAAGTACAAGATTTTAAAAATGATAGACCAAGCGTAATTCAAACAATACATGGCGCCTCACTGCCTAAGCCAGTAGACCCATATATTTATGAAACCATGAAATTGGCACTTAGATCTACTGAGGCTGCAATAATCTTAAGGACCGATCACTAAACTGGTATATCAAAGTTTAGACTCTGCAAGAACCTATCCTACTGCAGAGAGTATTTTTTCATTATATTTAGATAGCTGTCAATACTTACAAGAGTACAAGGCTAATTGTTACCACTATAGCCGAAATAGTTGTGGGCATACAGTATAAGCAGCCCCTTTTAACTAAAACTACAGAAAGCAAGTTACTAAACGGATGATTGAAGGCACGATAGTTGATTTGAAGAGTAACATCTTTTGATATAAATAATGTGTATTCAACTGTCCCTTTGAGCATTGCCTACGCACGGTGATTCATTATGTTGTTACTCGTGACAGAAAATTCAGTTTTGACCCCCATGGACGCCAAAAAAAGAAAGAAGGAATAGCAGCTATCCCTTTTGTTCCTTCTGAGAAACCTGTATTAATAAGAGCCAAAAATGTAGCAAAACCACAACAATGACGCCCCGAGAACATTTCCATAACGAGTTTAGCAAGACAGTGAATGAGCTGCAGACAAATGTTCCAAGAAGTCAGCGGCAGGTAAAGGATGCCTTTTCTTTGGCCAGAAAAAGCATGATATCCAAAGACACATGTAATATAATTCGACCTTCGACCACCTCTCTATAGACAGCTTAATCGAGAAGAAGCAATATGTACTATTACCTTCTTAGCCCGAATGTGCTTTCCCTTTGCAAGTGTTAATGCTACCTCATGTGCTTTGCTGTTCCTCTTGTGTTTTTTATATTATAGGAGCTTGGGTCATAATAAAAGATTGAAATCAACGGCTGCATGTACTAAATTTGTATTCATATAATTAATTCTAGCTTCACCATAAGTTGAAGTAAAATCGCTTTTTTTCTCCTCCTCCCAACTCTCCTCCCTCTCGTTTTGATTTATCTTTGTGCATGTTTCTCCAACGCCTGTTAGTTTGTAGTTTATATATAATTGTACAATCGACATTTGTTATGTATTTTTTATTTCTTATTCAGTTTGTATTTATTAGTCGTATACTCTGCTGTATTATGAAATTATTCGCTGTATTATGAAACTTCAAATAGTCTGGGAAGCGAGTCATGTGAGATTAATATTGAAGAGCAGGCAGTTTCAATACACACATCGTTAGGAACACACAAAATTTTGTACTTTAGAAATATATTTTCTTAGCAAATCTTAGTATATAAATTACGGACTTCAAGATGAGTTTACAATTATTATCATATATATTTTTTCAAACTGAAAGGGAACTGAAATAAGAATTAAAAACTATGAAACAGAATCAAAGAATATAACTTATGCTAAGTTTCACTATTTATTCGTAAATGATTAGTATTTTTTATCCACGAATATAAAATTTGATTTTACCAGAGTTTTGAATATTAGATTTAGAAACTTTCCACATTTTGTTATCTTCTACTTTTTTTCAATTGTAGTTCGGCAAGGTTAATTAAACGTTCTCAGGACTTATAATTGTCTGATTCTCTATTTATCTTATTTCTTATTAAAGTCTTTCATGAGCTTAAAATAAATAACATTAACGAGCAAAAAAGAAACCGATAAAACAAATTTTGTTTATATCTAATTAAACACGAAGGCCTAAGCTGAGATTCAAAGGGTCATTATTTTTCTTTACCCTGCTTAAACTTTGAATACAGTTTTATTGTTTACAGTTTCCTTTGTAGTTGCGGTGGTTCGTCTTCCCTTTTATTTTTAATTTTATTTAAATGTATAACTATGTAATGGATATTTTTTTAAATAATACTTATATACTTCACAAAAAAAACCAAATCAAAAGCGCTATCAGTTTCACCTCAACGTTGTTGGGACGTGGAAAAAGGGTGATTTTGACTATGAACTTCTCAACAAGAAGATAATAATCATGGTAAGGATTAATTTGAAATATAATCATTCTCGAACAAAAACATCTTTATTATCTACGAATAGGAAATTGTTTCTCACTCGTTAACAACTTTTTACTTTTATTTATATCTAACACCACACCGGCTAAGCCCACTGAATCTCTTTATTATTAAATCGTCTGCCTAGTTTGTCCTTTAAAAGTACTTTAAATGTAATATACAGTAGCAAAAATTCCTGTAATCCATTGAAGATTATTTATTTGTCTATAAAATTGAAATTATCGATTACTTAGTCGTCGGTATAGTATAGCACTTTTTCTCATCTCGTACCAAAATAACAAAATAAGTACTAATAATCCAAGGACTTGTAAATCATTCTATCTTAACACAATTTTTGCTCGCGGATTAAAAATTTTCCCTAACAATACAAGTACACAAGAACAGACCAACAAGATACCACTTTGTCAAGGTGCAACCAATCCAAGCACCATAAAGAGTCTTTATAACGCTGTTTTCACTTACAGCTTGACAAAAAACCACAGATGAAATGCTCGATTATTAATTTGTAGGTAAAGTTAAGCAAAATAACTCAACAACCAACAACAAAACCCATGTCGCACTAGTGGGCCAAGTAAGGGTCTATCCTGCTCTGTGCAAAAATTGTTTGCACGCATCACATACTTTTTCAAACACAATAATAATACCCAAGAAC
>NC_142812.1:34861361-34884377 GCF_049724085.1 Artemia sp. Qi Xiang Cuo
TGTGACAAAATTCCTGTTTTTCAGATTCTCACTGACAAAAACCATAAAACATCCAGTTTTTTCAAATTCTCACTGACAAAGTCCATAAAAACATACAAAAATGTGACAAAATTCCTGTTTTTCAAATTCTCACTGACAAAAACCATAAACCACGTGGTTCTCGTGCCAATATATGGTGTTAAAAAAGTTGTAGGTGGCAGCAGGGGTGAGTCGTGGGGGCTTTAGGGTCCCCTCTACTAATAAGGCGAAACTTACAGGACATGTTGAGGGAATGTCGAACTGCATCAAAACATCTACATTTTCAAAAGGATCTTTGTGCATTACTTCAGAAACGGCTAAGGACATTAAGATGAAACTTGTATGGTATGGTGAAGGGTATCTTAAACAAATTCAAAAGACAATGTGTATCATGGTGTTCAAAAAAGTGTATTTGCAATATTAAAGGAACAGCTCAGGATGTAAAGTTTAAAATCAAAAGGTACCTTGTGTGCCCAGGTTGTCAAAAGGACTTATCTACAATAACTGAGCGAAAGCTGGGATATTAAGCTGAAGCTTTCAGGGGTTTGCTGAGGAAGATGTTAAACCAAACCAGAACTCACTATGTTTATCCAGATTGTTAAAAAGGTGTATGCAATATTTCAAAAACGGCTAAAAAAGGCTGTCAAAAAGGTGTATTTTTAGTATTGCAGGTGCAACAAGGAATATTCAGTTGAAACTTTCAGGGAATGCTGCGGAAAACCCTGAATTAAATCAAAATGCGCTTTGTATATTCAGGTTGCCAAAAGGGCTTGTTTGAAATATCCCAGGAATGACTAAGGGTAATAAATTGGACCTTTCAGGACATGTTGAGGGGGATGTTAAAGTAAATCAAAAGACGATATGTGTATCTATAATGACAAAAGGGAGAAAGCACATTATCTCGGGAATAGCTTAGGGTATTAGGTTAAAGCCTGCAATAGAATGTTGAGAGGATTCTTGAAATAAATCTTAAAAGACATCTTTATGCATTCATGCTTTGAAAGGAGCGTTTTTGTAATATTTCACAAACAACTAGTGGTGTTAAGTTGAAACTTTCAGGGAATATTGAGTTTGACATTTAACCTAAAGAAGGAAAACGATCAAAAATGGAGTTTTTAAAGGCCAAACGAAAATACTGAAGAAAAAAACAAAGCTAATATTTCGAGAGAACAACCGTCTCTCTTCTTCAGCGTTAATAAAATAATATAAACAAGGAAAACGCCGAAGAAAAAAAACAACAAAAAAAACAAACAAACGCGGAAAGTCAACAAAACCAATGAAATTGAGAGACATTTTGTGCATCCCGGATGTCAAAATGATCTTTTTTCTACATCAGCTTAGAGCAACTGTGTCAATTTGCAAAAAAAAAGGATTGTGGAAAAGGCGTTTTTGGAAGTCATCTTTCCTCACCAATTCCCGTCTCTGCCCTGAAAGTGAAGTTAAAGGCGAACTTTTTTTACTTTTTTTTCTACCGAGATTTCTGATGATGATGCGCCAGGCGAATAAATCTTTCTGGAATTGATTTACATTTCAAATTTTCCAAAAGGCTTTTCCAAACGTTCAGATCCTTCACCAAGACACTGGTCCTTAATAAACTTAAATGATGTTTATGACATGAATACATATGAATTTTAAGATGGAATCTACAGCAGTCTTAAAGCATGCTATCAGGCTCCGTTTGACAACTATTCGACAAGTAAGGTTTGAAAAATTCCTTGAAAATAGATCCTTATTTTGAACAAAATTCGAAGTTGGTTTAGAATTCACTAAAAATCCTGGAAGTCATTTTGTTAAGACCTATAGTACAAGAGAAACAGGCCAAATTTAAGTTTTGTAAATGTAATATCTCAATTTTTAAGGCGTTACAAGTAGAATATGAATACAAAGTAGAGAGGAGACTTCAAGAACACTTTTGCGGAAAAAAGGAAACATACGAAGAAAAAAAGAGGAAAAAAAGTAAATAACGAAAATACACTTAAAAAAAAAAAACGAGAGACAAACAAAAAGTAAAAATCCTTATTAATTAGTTTTCAATTTTTTGTTTGTCTTTTTTTTTCTATCATGTATCTAAAAGCTAAAAATAAAAGGATTGGAAAAAGATAAACTAAGAAAAGTAAACGAAAGAATATAACTTGCAGAAGTAACAAATAAAATGAGGAAGTTACATGTTTTATTCTACATAGCTGTAAAATTGTTGCTCAAAAAAGCCTAAGGACGCTCGGCGAAAGACACTGGGAAAGAATTAAATTGTATTTGGCTTACATATACTTGTGAAGCCGGTGACGCTGCTCCCGCAAGAAAGCCACATACAAAGCGTCCAATGATTATCATTATTCGATTAACAGCGAAACCAGTAAGCAAATAGCTTGCAATATAAAGGGGTGATAGAGCCATAACCGTCCCGCGCCTTCCCAATGAATTAATCAGCATTCCAACGCAAAGTGCACCAAGAAATGAACCGGCTGGACTAATGCTCGCTAAAAAAAAAATGAAAAAAAGAGAGGAAGAAAAAAAACGAAGGAAAAACATGATCATCATAGCCAGTTTTAGCATCAAATAAAAGAAACAAAGATTTCGTAGATATTCCGATTCAAAACGTGCACTGTAGCCGCCGCTCAATGTGCTCTAATTGGCATTTTGCCTGCCGCCATCTACTTTAACAATTGTCAGAATAAGATAGACCTCAAACCAGTGTTTCTACTTCGAAAATTTTCAAATCCTGTACCGCCGACCAAAAATCCTAAAAATTCTTGTCAGCAGAACCGAAAAATCCTGAAATTTTTCCTAACGGGAAATAGCTAGAAAACTGTATAGCTATGTTGATTTTCCAGAGCAAATGCAATTTCTGTTCTTATTTTAACACATAAGTGATGCTGAAAGTCAGAAAAAGGATTAAGATCTAAAATACACGTGTCAGTCTTTAAAAAAAAAAGCGGTATTGGTCTCCTTTTTCGGACGTATTTTTTATATCTAAATCTGATTTATATTTTTCCCTTTCTGCAGTTTAGCTACAAATTTAAGGCAGTTTGAAAGATTCTTGTTCCTATGATTTTTGTAATCGAACTGTGAGGAAGAACGAAATCTTATCTTCTACTAATTTCAATGTAAGCGGATTCCTTGGAATGGCGGAATATAAGACTTTGAACTTTCAATACAGTTTTGAATTACAGTCTTTGACTGAGTGGATCGTCGAACTAACCTTTGGTAAGGTTCCTTTCGTACGTGTAATGAAAATCTGCAAATCAAAACAACCTCGAACTACCTCAGAAGCTGTGTTTGCAAACCATTTACTTCTCAGAACTTTATACATAAAAGACCAAAAGATTGTCGCATAAATAAAACATATCAACTATGAGAGGACCAGTAGAAAAAACAAAAAAAACAAGAGACTTCGAGGAAACCGGCTCAGACAAATCAGCACGTCAAGACTGCACCATAGTCACAAATCACCACATGTCACATCTCCCAAGATTTTTCGCTATGCAACAATGGAGGCTAGGATGGCGAGGGCTCCTCTCTTTGACTCGTATTTTCTGGAGTTGAATCTGAGCCAAATCAAATTCTGTTCATATTTTAACACATAAGTGATGGTGAAAATCAGAAAAAGGAATAAGATGTAAAATACACGTGTCAGTCTTGAAAATCGGAAGTAGTCTACCGTCAGAGGTATTGGTATCCCTTTTCGGACGTATTTATTATAGCTAAATCTGATTTTTTTTTCCCTTTCTGCAGTTTAGCTACAATTTAAGGTAGTTTTAAAGATTTTTGTTCCTTTGATTTTTGTAATCAAACTGTGAGGAAGAACGAAATCTTATTTTCTACTAATTTCAATTTAATCGTTGATGACTACTAATTTTGATGGGGAACAAAAAGTTGTTCCCCATCAAAATATTTAAGAAATTAGCAGACTGATAAGATAAAAAGCGGACATGGTATTTGTCAACACATTTTGTTCAAGACAGTGTTTCCACTTGCTCCGATTTTGCAGGACAAACGGGTTCCTTGCCAGGAAAAAAAATTGTTTGCAGGAATCAGGGAATTTACCGGACTTTTTATCTCTAGTATTTCTCCTTCCCGGATTTTGCAGGACAAGAAACAGGATTTTCGATTCTTGCCAGGAATTTTTTTTTTCCAGGAATAAAATAATTTACAGTCAGGCTTCTTCAGATGAAAATGCCTGTTGCTTGTATTGCAAGAAATCTCTAGAATGTGGGAAGTCGGAGCTGAGAAAACATATGGGGTCAGATTACCACAAAGAGCATGTCAGAAGCCAAGACACTGCAAAGCGTGGCACCATAGCACTCAATTACATGCCTTCTGTAAACAAGCATGAATTGGAGACCACATAGGCCAAAATAGCTGCATTTATTGTAGAAAATGACTTGCTCGTAAGTGTTGTGGATAGACTTGTGCCAATGATAAAAAGCCTTCCTCCCAAGTCTGCCCTTGAAAAGGTGTCACTTGGGAAACAAAAATTCACCAATGTTATTCGCCAAGGACTAGGTCCTTATTGCAATGAAATGGCTGGAAATAAGATTTTGAAGTTTCATTGCAATTGAATTACAGTCTTTGACTGAGTGGATCATCGAACTCACCTTTGGTAAGATTCCTATATTGAAAATATGCAAATCACAACAACCTCGAACTACCTCAGAAGTTGTGTTTGCAAACCATTTACTTCTCAGAACATCATACACAAAACACCAAAAGATTGTTGGATAAATAAAAGATATCAAATATGCAAGGAACAGTAGAAAAAAAAAACAAAAAACAAGAGAGTTCGGGGAAACCGACTCAGACAAATCAGAACGTCAAGACTGCACCATAGATAAAGCAAATTGACCAAGATGAAGTCTCACACTAATCGCAACATGTCAAATCTCCCGAGATTTTTCGCTGTGCAACAATGGAGGATAGGATGACGAGGGCTCCTCTCCGTGACTCGCATTTTCTGGAGCTAATTCTGAGCTGAGTTTTCCATCTGAGTTTACTTTACATATTGACTATAGTCTGAGACTAATTTATTCAATCACATTCGTCAACTGTAGCGTTTGATTCACATTTTCATTTTATCAAGAAACTGTCTATTCAAGCACAACGAACTTGAGTTCTTTTCGGCACGTCTCATGCCAATTTTCGACTGTAAAATGGCTCTTAGCGTAGCAGTTTTCAGCTTGTTACGCTTTTCTGTTTTCATGTTCTTCACGACGCTGGAAAATGTCTCAAAAACACCGTTAGGAAAGGGCAAACTGAGTAAATACCTAACCACCGGTAGAACATTCCCAAACTGAGGTGCCCCAGCTGGCGTTCTAACCACCACCACACTCTTCCAAAAGTCAACAATGTCACCTTTGTCGGTCATTGTTACTTGCATCACCCTCCATTCCTCAACAATTTGATTGGCGTTCCAACCGGGCATCTTGTATTTTTTCAGCAAGCGCATCAAGAGCTGAGTGGCTGAAGAGTCCATGGCCTTTCCCAGATATACTAGTTCAGCTAGAAAAAAAATTTCTGATTCAAAAACAAATCACCTTTTGATCTAAAGTATGGCTTCAACATAGAATTTCCTAGCTTCTTCGTATATCAGTAGTACCGACGACTGTGAAGCTCGTGTAAGATCTTTCGATTGCAAAGTATCGGGAGTTTCATGAGCTTCAACACCAAGATATGCTTCGAACAGGGGTAAATATTCGTCTTCTAGCAGAGGATCCAATTCAAGGGCGACCGTTCCCACCCTGCAGACGTAACCGGGTTTCATAAAATTTATCGCCAGTGTTTTGAGAAGAGTCTCAACCACCGGTTTGATCTTGCGGAAAAGCGATTTTTCACTCTGAAAAGGTAAGTTGAAGCTGCAAAGGAGGTTCAGTCACATAACTTTGAAATTCGGAGTAAGGGGATCTGGATCCAGAGTAAGCGGTTTTTCAAAGCTTGTAGGGTGCGGTCATTAGCATGCGTCGGGTCTTCTAGAGATACTAGCTCAAAATACAACACTAGAGCATTCTACTGTTCCAAGATCCTATCTACACACATCTTTAGGGACAGCCATCTGGTTTGGCCAGGTGCTAAGATACTCCGCAGGTCTGTCTGCGTGAAAGTTTGAATCTGCTCCAGGTCAGACCAGCGTTTGGCACTGAGACTAAAATGAGTGTAAATGGTTGTTTAAAGATCCTCTAGCTGCTTGGGTATCTGCTTTCAAGCGTAAGAGGCTAGAAGATGAATCATGTGGCTACTACTCTTTACAAAGGTGATTCATGGATACAGAGCTGTAATCCTGGCAACAACAGAGTTATCAGAGCCGAACATAGCATTGCAGGTGTCAGCACCAAAAAATATCCAGTTCTCTAATGGTATTTGTCAGAGAGTCCAACATTAAACTAAAAAGCGTCTCAAATCTTCCATCAGAACACTCTATGAGATCTAAAACGTCAACCTGCATATCAAGACTTTCAAAACACCACACAACTGCCAACGGCAAGCTGTTTCTGTATACCAACATCTGTGGTATCATCTATCATCACTGAAAATCATTATCTTATCTTATCATTGATAGGAATGTCATTGGAGTCCTCTATTCAGTGTCCTTTTGAGCAGAAACATTTAAATTTAAGTACTTTTGACTGAGGTCAGGGATGTTGATGTTTTTAGCACTCAGCTTAGGCAAGATAACAAAAGTCTGAGCAAAATTATGCAAGATCAGAAAAGTAAGATCTTATCAGCAAAAACGGACATAGTGTTGTTGGCACAAATTAGGATAAATGTTCATTTTTATTGTGCAGTACCTAAGAAAAACTACCATATCTGTTGACATGAAAAAATAAAATTTTATCAACTAAAAGTAAAGAACAAAATTAAATCCTTAAAGTCGTTGCTATTGGCACTAAAGTACCGCTTCATAAAAATTATATTTGTTACTCCAGCAACACGTAGCCTAATTAAAGCAATTAATAAAAAAAACTTTTTGCACAAAATAAGCTTTTCAAAAAAAAGTAACGAACTCCATTAAACCAAAAATGAACAAATATAGAATCAAATAATCTACCAAACATACAGCTACCACAAATCAGTATTAATAAATAAATAAAACCCAAAACAAACAGAAATCAAAATAAGCCAAACTCAAAACGAGCAGAAATTAATCTGAGTAGGGTTCTAAACCCTATGCTTTCTAAAAGCCAGAATATAATTTTTGCTTTACTGAAAAAATTCAAATGAATTTACTGGAAAAAATGTGCATTGTCAGTTTAATATACATAATGCTGATATTTTTTCCTTAAAATCTTAATTAATTTTTGATTTCGTAAAGTTATAAAAGTTAAAACATTTAAAAGAATTTTTTTCAGTAAAGTACAATTCTGCTTAAGTTAAACAAAAATCCCTTCCATAAGAATGCTTAATTTCCCCTGGGCATAACTTACAGCCCTTGCTCCCAGTCTCTAGGGTTTGTTTCAACCCCAAAGGCCTTGTTATATGATATTTAGACTATTTTGAATAGAATGGCTATCTCAAAATTTTTATTAGACACATTTCGGGACAATATGACGTGGGTGTAGGGGGGGGGAGGTAGTTGCCCTCTGATTACCAATCCAATGAGCGCCCTTTGAAGTTTATATGACCACACTTTCTATAAAAACCCTATATGTCCCCAGGGCACAACTTACAACCCTTGCCCTGAGGGCTGGGAGGATTTGTTATCATCAAAGACATAATTTCCAGACCTTTCTGATAGGCTTAACAAAATGGCTATATCGACACTTTGATTGGAAGTGTTTGAGGAAATGATAGGCGTGGAGGGAGACATTTGCCCTCTGATCACTTTCAACTAAAAAGAAAGGCACTAGTCCTCTCAATTTCCAATCAAAGGAGCCCTTTTTGAAGCTTCCACGACAAAAATTTCAATAAAATCGTTAAATGACCCAAAGGTATAAGTTACGACCCTTGTCTTGAGGGTTATGGGGGAGGGTTGTCATCCTCAAAGCCATAATTTCCAGACCTTTCAACTACCTTGAACATAATGGCCATGTCAAAATGTTGATCGCAAATGTTTGGGGAAATGATGGGCGGGGGGGATTCTCCTTCTGATTACTTTCGACTTTTAAAAAGGGCAATAGCCTTCTCAATTTCCAATCGAAAGAACCCTTTTTGAAGTTTTTATGACAACACTTTCTATATGAAATTATGTTCCCCCAGGGCATAACTAAAAACCTTAGTCCCGAGGGCTGTGGGGGGTTGTCATACTAAAAACATAATTTCCGGACCCTTCAACTACGTTCAGCAAAATCGCTATATCAAAATGTTGATCGAAAGTGTTTGGGGAAATGATGGGTACGTGGAGGGGCGTTTGCCTTCCGATCACTTTTGACCATTAATAAGGGCAGTAGCCCTCTCAATTCCCAATAATAGAAACCTTATATAAGATAAGATACGATTTATTGCTGAAAAAAGGCTATCACAAGCCCAAAAGGGCCGAATTCGCACTTTAGCGTCAAATACAGCGAAAAAAGAATAACAAAAACAAACAATCAAACAACAACAGAAAATTATAAAAGGGTCAATGTCAAATACGTAAAAACGTTAAAAACAAAAACAAAGTACAAAGTGAACTCATAAAATTAGAAGGCCAATGTCGTCAGAAAAAATATAACAACGTCAAACGTAAACAAAAAAAAAAAAAAAAAAAAAAAAAAATGCCCGCAGGGCATAGTCAATCATTTTCGACTGTTAAAAATGGTAATAGCCCTTTCAATTTCCAATCGAATGATCCCTTTTTGAAGTTTCTACAACAAAGCTTTCCATAAAAACCTTATGTGCTCCCAAAGTATATCTTCAAAGACCTAATTTCCTCAATCTTCATAATTTCCTGTAATCTTCAACCTAATTTCCAAAACTTTCAACTTAGTTGAAAAAATGGCTATCTCAAAATTTTGATTGGATGTGTTTGAGGAAATTGTGGGGGTGAGAGGGGGGTTAGTTGCCCTCCAATCAGATCCGACTACTTAAAAGGGCACTAGCCCTTTGAATTTCTAATCAAATTAGCCCTTTTTCAAGTTTCTTTGACAAAGTTCTTAATAAAAACTTATATGCCCCCAGGGCATAACCTATAACATTAGCTCTGAGGGCTCTGGGGGGAGTGTCATCCTCAAAGACCTAATTTCAAGAACTTTCAACTAGCCTACGTTGAACAAAAGGGCAATCTGAAAATCTTGATTGGATCTGTTTGGGGAAATAGTGAGCGTGAGAGGGGTGTTAGTTACCCTCCAATCATTTTCGACTACTAAAAAGGGCACTAAACCTCTCAATTTCCAATTGAATGAGCCCCTTTTGAAGTATCTCGGGGGTTTGTCATCCTCAAATACATAATTTCCAGACTTTCAACTACGTTGAACAAAATGGCTATTTCAAAGCATTGATTGAATGTGTTTGGGAAAATGGTGGGCGTGAGAATGGGGTTTGTTGCTCTCCATTCACTTCCGACTATTAAAAAGGGCACTATCCATTTCAATTTCCAATCGAATGAGCCCATTTTGAAGTTTCTAAGACAACTTTTTCTATGGAAACCTTATAAGCCCCCAGGGAATAACTTATAACCCTTGCCCTGAGGGCTGTGGGGGGGGGGGGTTGTCATCCTCAAAGACCAGATTTTCAGAACTTTCAACTACGTTGAACAAAAGGGCTATCTCAAAATTTTGATTGGATGTGTCTGGGGAAAAAGTAGGCGTGAGAGGGGGGTTAGTTGCCCTCCAGACAGTTTCGATTATTAAAAAGGGTACTAAACCCTTTGAATTTCTAATCGAATGAGCTATTTTTGAAGTTTCTACGTAAACACTTTCTATAAAAATCGTTTATGCCCCCAGGACACAACTTACAACCCTTGCCCTGAGGGTTATGCGGGAGTGTCCTCCTCAAAAACATGTTTTCTATGTGGAAATCAAGCACGCATAACAAAATGGCTATCTCAAAATTTTGATTGGATGTGCTTGGGGAAATGGTGGTCGTGGAAGGGGTGTTACTTGCCTTCCAACCACTTTCGACTATTAAAAAGGGCGCAAGCCACTCCACTTTCCAATCGAATGAGCCCTTTTCGAAGTTTCTACAACAACTGCTTCGGTACGAAGTGCCCTGGTCAAAAGAAGAAATAAATAAATAAATAATACATTTTGCCAAAATCATTCTTTACTTAGGCAGTGCGATTGCGCTGCCTATGATTTTGTTCTTGAAACATCCCGTTTTTTTCTGATATTTAAAAAATGTATTGTTTTCTGTAAAGTCAATATAATAGTTTTCAGAAATCTGATTTGCGAACCCTTGTCAACACTACTTTAATAATTCATACCTTTGCAGCGATAACAAGCCCAAACTGTGTGACCAAAACGTATATGGAAAACACCCTTAAAACTGTCCTTCATCCTACTTAGTATTTTTTGTTAGCGTTCTGAGTTGTTGCCTTAATCATTTTGCTGAACCAAGTTTATGGATTATAAAACTATTATAGATTTGAGTCATAAGAATGCCCTTATTTCGTAAACAAAATTGATTCCTTACCTAGGACACTGAATTACAATCTTGAAAAGTAAAGCGTACTTTGAGCTATAAGACCAATAAAATCAAAGAAGTTTAGTTCACTATCATATTAGTTTCGTCAAAATTAAAGTGAAAAGCGAGGTATCATTCTGTGGATAAGGAGGCACATTTTTCGCAAACCAATTTATATATATATATTTTTTGTTTGTTTGAGGTTCCTTTGGCCAAAGGACTTATGGATATAAGTTTCAAGGCTATCAGGAAAAAAAAATGGGCATCTTCGGATGATCTAAATTCTTTTGCATTCATTTAACCTTGAAGCCTAAAGACTTGAAGATATATGTTTTAAGCAGATTGGAATTAAAAAGTTTTCAGGCCCATTTTCGGGGCCTATGGAACCAATCTAAAGTTTGTTTCGCATCAGAAACAGAATTAAACCAGTCACAAGAAACTTTTTTAATCATGTTTTGGGCCCCCTTAAACCCAATGCCTCCTTAAAAACAACGTTAGTTCTAGTTATCTCAATAATTGTCAACCGCATTAACAGTTATTTCATTCAAAAAATACAATTCAAGATGAAGGCCTAATACAATTTCAGAGTTTACTTTGAATTGCAAATTGCGTTGTATTTAACTTAATTTTGTACACAGAATCTATTCGAAACAATAGAACAGAAACCTTATTTACTTATTATTTCAAGATCCGTCTCACTTAAATTAAGTTTGAGTTCATTCTTCAGACTCGGAATCGCCGGAGAAGACCATGCTTGGTCAAAACCAAGGCAGAACATAGCGAGACCTACGGCAAAGGCTGAGTATACCTGCAATAATAAAAAAATCAAGTAATACAAGTTGACACATTGCATTAAACAAAAAGAAAAATTTCGATTATTTCGTTGTTTTAAAAGTTCATTGTGTAGGAGAGGTTTTCAAATTTCTTTCTGGGGGGAACCAAGTTACATATAATTTTAGAAAATCGGAGAATTGTGGGAAATATGTGGGAAGCATGGAAAAATTCGAATATGTTGAGGAGAAGAGGGGATAGGAAAGGCCTAACGCAATCAAACTCTTATGGTGTAAAACTCTAAAACAATCGGATTATCGTCTGAGAAAACTGATTTGATTGCGTTTGATCACAGACAAAAACTGCCAAATTGGTATAAGGAAAAATGCATGAGGCACAAAAAATTAATTATAAAGCATACCCAGCATTCTTTTATCAATTTGTCCCTTAAGGTCTCAGTTTTTCCTTCAGAGCAATTATGATGTGTCCTTGTGGCTTTAGTAAATCCACCAAACAGAAGACCACGAAGTGCAGTGGAGGAATATATTTTGGCAGGGCCAACATGAATAATTATATTTGGTGGTTTCTGGGAATCGGAAACGAGGAATTCAGTTTTTGAAGGGGTAATTGACTTACTCGACTTGACTTAAGGCTCCTACCACGTTGGGGGGTGGCGTAGAGAGCGTCGCAACTCTGCTCCTCCAGGCTGACCGGTCTACTGCTATTAGTGGGAACTCTTCGACAGTGATATTAGCTATCTCAAGGAATTTGTTGAGGCTATCCTTCCACCTTGTCTGAGGTCTGCCCCTCGGGCGAGACCAACCATTAGCTTTAATGTCAAAATCGTAGACTATTCGGGCTGGGGTTGTCGTCGGCATACGTAGGTATCCGAATTATCTGAGAGTGCGATGCGCTATTTGGTTGGAGAACGGAACTTGGGGGTTGATCGCGAACAACCTTATATTGCTTAAAAAATCATCCTATCAAAGTCCCTCAATCCGACGGAGCTGTTTCGTCTGGCAGACGTCTATCATGCTGAGGATTGTTGATTTAAGAGGCCAGGTTTCCGCTGCATAGGGGAGGACCGAGCCTACAGATGCATTATAAATTCGCATCTTCGTGCGCCTAGATATATGCAGCATTCTCTAGAGATTGTTGAGCCTTCCGACAATAGACGAGGCTTTTGAAATTTGGCTGTACACCTCTTCCTCTATAGAGCCTTCTTTAGACAGCACGGGGCCAAGATAAGCGAAGTTCTTTACAACTTCAACAGGAGCTCCTCAAACAGTTATGTTCTCAGGAGGTGAGACTGGGCTTGGGGGCTCAATTGTCATTATCTTTGTCTTAAGCCAGTTTATTTTCAGCCCCACCTTTGCTGCCTCTTCCTGTAGAACTTCCAGAGCGTCAGTCAACTGGTCAATCGAGTCAGCAACAAGACCAAGATCATCTGCGAAGTCAGCGTCCGTCAGAATGCGATCTCCAAACTGCAGAACAAAGGGTAGGTGATTTGTTGTTCGTGTCATGACATGGTCTATCACGCAATTGAACAGTTCCGGGGCGGCTGCACACCCTTGGCGTACACCGGTTTTGATGCCGAATGTCGTGCTCCGTTTGCCGTTGACTTGGACGCAACGCACGGTCTCTTCGTAAGGTTTTTCGAAGAACTTGCAATATTTGCCTGGTAGACCAGTTGATCGAAGTATCGGCCAGAGCGAGTTGCGATCCACCGAGTCAAACACAACCTTGAAGTCCACAAAGGCGAGATATGCTTTCCTTCTGAATTCCTTCGTCTTCTCAATTAACTGGCGCATGGTAAAGATTTTTTCGACAGTGGATCTCCCGGGCATAATCCCCGCCTGCTGGACTCTCCTCTTTCTTCTGAGGATACTCGTGCATCTATCCAGCACGGTCATAGCAAAGAGCTTTCCAGGCACTGAAAGTAGCGTTATGCCTCTGTAGCTCGAACAGATGCTCTTGCTCCCCTTTTTCTTCCATAAGGGCAGGATTATAACTGCTCGCCAGTCCTTCTGGATCCATTCTGTGAGCCAAACCAAAGAAAACAGCATATGGAGCCAAAGTAGCATCGCCGGTCCAGCATACTTCAGGAGCTCCGCGGATATTCCACATACGCCTGCCGCTTTGTTATTCTTCAAACGTTATACTGCTGTTTAGATATCTGACGACCTGAAAGGAGTATCTGTGTCACTTGTCAGCAGTTCATGGGTTCTGGCGGCAAGGCTGATGAGTTCCTGGTCAGTCTGCGTTACGGCTTCGGCGTTCAGGAGGCCCGAGAAGTGGTCTTTCCATCGACTGACCTGGGCAGCTTCGTCACTGAGCGGCTGGCCATCCGCTGAGACAACAGATGCAACCTAGGGGGCTATGTCGCCTGTTAGATCACGGAGATGCTTATAGAGACTGCCAATGTCACCTTTCTTAGCTGCACCTTCTTGCTCATGTGTCTTCCTTTCAACAAAAAGTTTCTTCTCTCGCTGTATCAGTTTGTTGCGAACCCCATTAAGGCTTCTATAGGTTGGCATGTCGCCGAGTAACCTCGGCTTGCGTCTCTGCTCTATAGACGTCAAGCGTATCCGACTCAATCAACGCTTTATTAGCGTGCTTTTTCCTTCCAACATTTCCTGTCGCTGGTTCCAGAACATTCTCTTTGAACGAGAACCAGATGTTTTCACAATTTTCAAATGGCAGGAGTGCGTCAAAGCTGTTCGAAACATCAATGGCATATTTCGACCGTATCTTCTGATCGCAGATGTGAGAGATATCGACCTTGGCTAGTCTTGGTTCTGAGCGATGGGCTTTGAGCCTTAGTCGTATGTTAGCGACGACGAGGTGATGGTCAGTGTTGCCAATCTCAGCTCCCCTATACGTCCTGCAGTTACTGATCGAAGACCTCCATCTCTGTGACATGATGATGTAGTCGATCATTTTTTTGGTATGGCCGTCATTGCTATACCTTTTATATTTGTGAATGTCCTTCCTTGCGAACATGGTATACGTAATCATAAGGTTGTTCGTGCTGTAGAGCTGTAGGGGCATTCGACCCTTATCATTTAGGGAATCAAGAGCAATTGGTCCAATAGCTTGTCACCATTAGTTGTGTTTGTCACTCACAGTTGCATTAAGGTCACCCAAGAGAATGACAATATCGTGCGGGGATATCTTAGCCAATTCATTCATCAGGGAAGAGTAGAAAGTATCCTTTGTTTCGGCGTCGGCTTCGTTTGTCGGGGCATAACAAACAAGGGCCGTCATTTTTCTTTGCTTGTGATTGAGTCGAGCATTAGCGATTCTATCCAATACGAGAGTGAATGACAATAGACACTTCTTGGCAATTCGGAGGCCACCTTGGTCAGTAAGATTCAAACGCTGGTCATTTTTCAGTCCAGGGGCAAGCAAGGGTCGTGATGGGATAAAAGAAGGTTGGTCATCCGAGGCAGTTGCTTAGCTATTCGTTGCAAAGGGTTTCGGGTGAGGGTTGCAAGCCCCACCGACCCTAGGCCTGGATTCTGATTAGAGCCAGGATTTACCTGGATACTGAGAATCCTGGGGTGGGCTCCACCCACCTCATGAGGTTGAGGCCACCCTGATCGGAGTGTTTAGTTAGGGGAAACCCCGTATCCAGAGGTACGTGGTCAGCAGACATGGTCTGCATCATTCCTGACGAGCTCCATTCACCTCCAATTGAAAGTCCAATATCCTTAACTCTAGTGTAAATTATATCCACAAGAGTCTCTAGTGCTTAAAAGTAATCAAACATAATGAGAATGTCATCGGCGTAGAAAATGTGACTTGCATCTATGCAGGGCTCAATGAGTTAAGGGCGACTGTGACGTGTAGTGATTCGAAAAGCACTGTTAAAAATGGTTGAAATCGAAACAGAACCATGTTCTACTCTACGGCAAACAAGAACAAGATTACTGTTCTTGCAACCAGACTTTGCGGAATCTGGTACGCTCTGATACCATTTCCAAAGGCAGGCACATATGAAAGGGTATATCCTACTCCACTCCTTAGAAGAAACAAAATGGCTTGAAAACCCAGAACGGAATCAAAAGCCTCCGATACATCAGAAGCGCAAAAATATAGACTTTTCTTTGATAATGAGCCGTTAAAGGATACCTAAAAAGGTTAGGTTAACAATATTGGACACCGAGGCTTCCTCGAAATCCGTACTGATCGTCTCCATGGTTACACTTCAGACTAATTTCATGTTAAAGTATCCTTTCAAACATTTGACTTAAAACTACACACACTGTTATTGGGAGATATGAATCACAGGAATCGAGATTTTCATTATTTTTTGGCACACACGTTACTAAACGCTCGGTCAAAGCTTTGAGTACGCATTGTTGGGCGATAAAAGCCTGGAATAAAATTGCAAGAAATTTAATTAATTTGCCAGCCCCGTTAAGCAAATGTTCAGGCTGAAAACCATCATATCCCGATGCTTTATCACTCTTTTGAAAACGTAATCATGAGCAGCGCGCTAGCGCTGCCTAAGTAAAGAACGATGTGGGCACAATGTGTTTTTTTTTGTTCTCCATAACCGGGTACTTCGTATCGAAGGAGTTGTCGTAGAAACTTCGAAAAGGGCTTATTCGATTGGAAATTGGAGTGGCTAGTACCCTTTTTAATAGTTGAAAGTGATTGGATAGTGACTAACGCCCCTCTCACGCCCACGATGTCCTCAAACATATATAATTAAAATTTTGAGATATCAATTTTGTTCAACGTAGTTGAAAGTTCTGGAAGTTAGGTCTTTTAGGATGATAGCCCCCTCAGAGCCCTCAACGCAAGGGTTGTAATTTATGCCCTGGGGCATATAAAGTTTTTATTGAAAGCGCAGTCGTAGAAACTTCAAAAGAGCTCATTCAATTGGAAATTGATAGGGATAGTGCCCTTTTTAATAGTTGAAAGTGATTGGATAGCAACTAACGCCCCTCTCACGCCCTCCATTTTCCAAAACACATCCAATCAAAATTTTGAGATATCCATTTTGTTCAACGTAGTTGAAAGTTCTGGAAATTAGGACTTTTAGGATGATAACACCCTCAGATCCCTCAGTACAAGGGTTGTAAGTTATGCCCTGGGGGCATATAAGGTTAATACAGAAAGTAGTTGCAGAAATCATAGGCAGCGCGATCGCGCTGCCTAAGTAAAGAACGGGGACGCTCAAGAACGAAACAAGGAACGGGGACTAAGTAAGGAGGAGGACACTCCCCCACAGTCCTTAGGGCAAGGGTTTTAAGTTATGCCCTGGGGGCATATAAGAACGATGTTGGCAGAATGTATTATTTATTAATTTTTTCCTGTAGAGCAGGGCACTTCGTATCGAGGAAGTTGTCGTAGAAACTTCGAAAAGCGCTCATTCAATTGGAAATTGGAGTGACTTGTGCCGTTTCTAATAGTCGAAAGTACTGGGAAGTTGACTAACACCCCTTCCAGGCCCACCATTTCCCGAAAAACATGCAATCAAAATTTTGAGATAGCCATTTTGTTCACCGTAGTTAATTTCCGGATAGAAATTATGTTTTTTAGGACAGCTCCCCTTAGGGCAAGCCCTTAGGGCAAGGGTTGTAAGTTATGCCCTGGGGGCATATAAGGTTTTTTATAGAAGGCGTTGTCGTAGAATCTTTAAAAAAGGCTCTTTCGATTGGAAATTCAAAGGGCTAGTGCCCTTTTAAATTGTCGAAAGTGATCAGAGGGCAACTTACTCGCTTCTCACGCCCACCTTTTCCCCAAACACATCTAATCAAGACTTTGAGATAGCCATTTTATCCAACGTAGTTTTAAGTTCTGGAAATTAAGTCTTTGAGGATGACAACCTCTCCACAGCCATCAGGGCAAGGGTTGTAAGTTATATCAAGGGGGCAAATCCGATTCTTATAGAGCGCGTTTTCATAGAAACTGCAAAAAGGGCTGATTCGATTGGAAATTGAAATGGCTAGTGCCTTTTTTAATAGTCGACAGTGATTGGAAAGCAACTAACTTCCACGCCCATCATTTCCCCAAACACATCCAATAAAGATTTTGAGATAGCCATTTTGTTCCACGCAGTTCAAAGTTCAGGAAATTATACCTTTGAGCAGGACACTACCCCCACAGTCTTCAGGGCAAGGGTTATTAGGTCTTTGAAAATGACCTCAGGGTATGGGTTGTAATTTATGCCCTGGGGACATATAAGGTGTTTATAGAAAGCGTTGTCGTTTCCAAAAGTGCTCATTCGAATGGAAATCGAAAGGCCTAGTGCCCTTTTTGATAGTCGAAAGTGATTGGAAGGCTTGACATTTTTATAGTAAAGGTCGACGTGGGTATAATGTATTATTTTTTGTTGTTGTTGTTGTTTAGGCCAGGGCACTTCGTATCGAAGGAGTTGCCGTGGAAATTTCGAAAAAGGCTCATCTGACTGAAAATAAAACTGGCTGACGCCCGTTTTAATACTCGAATGTGATTGGAGGGGCACTAGTCCCCCATCAAAACCAACCCACTAAATCGCCCCAAATGTTTTAAATATAATTGTTGACTTAAGATTAAATAAAAAAACACTGTGATAATGCGAATTCCGAATAAGGCATCTCAGCAGTATCCCAAGAACAACTGAAGGTATTATGATCAAACTTTCGGGGCTACTTCTGCTCTTAAAATGTAACCTAATCAAAATAGCGTAAGTGTATCCAAGCTATCAAAGAAAGTAAATAGATTTTTTTTGCGAACGGTATCAAGTTTTCTATTTCAGGTAAAGTAGAGGAGGTATGAAACTAAATTAAACAGTACTATTTGTGTCCAGATTTTTAAAAGTGTGTCTGTTGTTAAAAATTGCTGAAAAATTTTCTCCAGCATACAAATAGCAGGCCGAACTATAAAGTCTTAAAAAACGAAAAGGTTTAGAGTATTATTTTCTTTTTCCCTGAAAAGATTATGTCAATATAAAACGAACATAAATTAATTATAAAAAAAAAAACTTTTTCTACAAAATAAGTTTTTCAAAGAAAAGTAAAGAACTCCATTAAACAAAAAAAGAGCAAAAATAAATCAAATAATCTACCAAGCGTGAAACTACCACAAATCAGCATCAATGAATAAATGAAACCCAAAAACGAACAGAAATTACAATAAATAACCGAGTCAAACTCAAAACGAGCAGAAGTTAACATAAGTTGGGCGCAAAACCCCTATGCCTTCCCAAGGCCAGAACAAAATTTGCACTTTACTGAAAAAATATAAATTTTTTTTACTTTTATAACTTCAATAAATCAAATAATATTAACATTTTGGTAACTAAATATAAGTAAATGTATATTAAACTGACAATGCACATTCATTTGTATTTAAATTTCGAAACTTATCCCCAAAACAACTGGGGATTATGCCAAATATCTCTTGACAAATTTGGAAATTGCCCACGTTAATTGTCTGCTTTTTGCCTGCAAATAGCATTCGTTTACCATGGATAGCTTTAATCTATTAAATTGTAATTCTTACATATTCCTGTGGTCATAAACACTGTACTGCTAGTTGACTTAGTGGTGACACTGCTGTTCTTGCGTGAAATGAGGTATTGCCTCTGCGTGAATCTAAGCTTTTTTTGTGACTATCAGAATACAAAATTGTATCACCGCCTCTGTCTACCTATGTTCTGACTATCGCAATTGTAACTCTAATATACTGTTTAATGAAGCATGCTGAGCACTCATCTGTCTCAGAATGAATTTTGAACCAAGCAATCTAGCTGAAGTTTTAGCTATTACTACTACTACTAACAACAACTCACCGCAGCACCTAGCCACCTGAGGCCAAGACAGCTACGCAAGCTCCTCCTCCATCCCAATCTAGTCATAGCCTCCCTTTTTACGCCCGCCCATGAAGTTCCCATTTCCTTTAAATCTTTCTTTATGACGTCCTCCCACCCCAGAAGAGGACGACCTGCTTTCCGTTTAGCCCTAGACGGTTGGCCGAAAAGAAAAATCTTCGGCAATCTGTCATCCTTCATCCGCACAGCGTGCCCTAGCCACCTCAACCTTTCTTTCATTATAGCCCTAAAGAGTGGTATTGATCCACATTTTTCGTATAGCCTATTGTTTGAAATACGGTCAGTCAGCCGGGTACCCAGAACAATTCTTAAGCAATTTCTCTGGAAAACATCTAGCAAATCTTCATCCACTTTTCGGAGCGCCCATGCTTCAGAGCCATATTTGACCACTGTCATCACTGCAGCTTCTAATATTCTATTCTTGGTTTGCAGACTTATCTTCCTACTCTTCCAAACTTTTTTTAACTGTGAAAAAACACCTTGAGCCTTGGCTATTCTACTTTTAACATCTTCACTGCTCCAACCATCTTTACTAATAATACTACCAAGGTAAGTGAAGTTGTCCACCTGATCAATCTTTTCATTACCCAACTTCACCTTTTCATCTTCACTTATTCCTAGCCTTAGTGACTTAGTCTTTTTAACATTAATTTTCAAACCTATTCTAGCACCCTGAACTCGCAAAACCTCTAAAACTTCATTTATTTTGCTCGCACTTTCATCTAGGATGCTTAAATCATCAGCACAATATAATTCCAGGAGAGTTTTTCTTCCCCATTTGATTCCGTGGTCTCCCATTGCACTTTCCTGTGCTCTTTAAGACAATGTCCATTAAATTGATCCATATAAAGGGGGTAGAACACAGCCCTGTTCAATTACTGATTTAATACAAAACCAGCTGCTATCCTCATTTCCTACCTTAACCGCAGCAGTGTTATTCTCGTACATAGCACTAATCACTTTAATGTATTTGCCTGGTATACCATACAAGGATAATACCTTTACTAAAGCTCTTCTATCAACAGAATCGAACGCTTGCTCATAATATTTAAAACTGAGGACCAAAGGTGTTTTCTCGATTATTAACGTAAGAGTGAAAATTTGGTCGACACATCCTCTACCTTTTCTAAAACTGCACATTCTAAGAAAGGTGCCTAGGAAGAAACTTTTCAAACTCAATTTTGATATTCAATTTTACTTACTTGAGGTAGTACCTTTTCAACATTCTTGAATGGGGACATCTCTCAGTTAACACACCAATGACTTTAGTAAAACAAGAATCCAATTTTATGATGAAGTGCTGCAGACCATGAATAAGGTATATATTACATTGACCGTATGTGTATGATTGATTGTAAATAATCGGGACCTAAGAGGTAGATTATCAAGATAACGAAATCATTTATGGCTATTTCATGGTTTTCTACTGCACGATCCGGACTTTAGAGCTTTCGACATTTCAAAGGTAAAAAAATCAAAACTGTTGACATTGTTGGCCATAAATGAATCAGGAATGGATTATATTTACATTAGTTTCTTTCTGTTGCTCAGCGGGAACTAAAAATAAATAATCTGAAAAATAGAAACAAACCATTTACAATGAAAGATAAAAAGCTAGCCATAGTTCACGATTTGTATTTCCTTGGATGTTTTTCTAGCAACCTGAAGTGTTGCAGAGGCTTAATTGAATTTTAGTTGAGTTAAATAGGGATTGAGTTGAATGGGGATTTAGTTGAATAAGGATTTAGTTGCATGGGGTAGAGCTGAATGATGGTTGAGTTAAATGGGTCGAGTTGAATGGGATCAAGTTAAACGGGGACTCTCTCTTCTTAGTCCTATTAATTTAAAAAACAGAATTTTCTCGAGGGAAGTAAAGAGTGAAGTTGAAACTTAAAACGGACAAAAATTATTACTTAACAGCCTATTTAATATATATCAATAAAACTAGCACAAATAAACCAAAAGTGCCGTTTTTAATTCTAAATGGTACTTATAGATGGCAACTTTGATAAAAAGCACACAAACGGACTTAATTTGTTCCAAATGTGCCGACCCGGGACTTGCCTTAAAAAGTGGTTATATTACATTTGCAAAAATTGAGAATTATCTGAAAAGTAATCATATCAAGAGGCAACACATGACTAAAAAAAAAAAATAATCCAAGCTGGAATCGAATGCAAGATAATTTAATTTGAAGTCCAGCGCTGTACTGACAGGACCACACCTCTAATGATGTAATTTAATATATTGGCGTTTTTAGGACTTAAATTACGTAGCTTATTAAGGGGGACTGGAGGAAGAATTTGCAGGTGTTCTTGCAAACTTCCAGTTCAGGGTTTTGATCCATAATTGTTACAATGATACCGTTTTATGCTTCCAAGATTTTCCAATTAAAAAGTGGCACCAAAAATGTTGTTTTCAGTGCTATATCTCACTTACGAATGGTAGAATTGATAAAAAGCACATATATATGAGCAAAAGTTTGCAAATGAGCCGTTAAACATCACTCTAAAAAGTTCTGCTAGCCCACTAGCCCTAGATTTTCCACTTGAGACATGGCACCAAAAGTGCCGTTTTTAGCGCTATTTGAAACTTGCAGATGGTGGAATTTATACGAAGAATATGAGCTGTGAAAAATCTATCTAAGATGTTCTGGTCGCCCGCTAGCCCCCCCTCTCGAGAAACGGCATAAAAAGTGCCTTTTTTCGTGCTATATGGCACTTGCACACAGGGGAATTTATATAAACCACGTACACATGAGAAGCAGCTTTTGAATGAGCTCTTAAGCATCTCTTTATGATATTCTAGTAACCCGGTAGGCCTGGAAAAGAAAAGAAAAAATTACCGTTTTTACATTTTTTTACTTTTAGTTACTATGCGCTGTGGTTCGCTCTTTACTAGGTTGCAGCTAATGCTTCAACCATGAAAAAGATTGAATTACAAATTCTCCTCAGAAACTAGTTAAGATCAAATTGGTGAAATCTAATAGATGGTAGAATGTTCAAAAACCTAGTAAATATAAACAATAGCTTTTAATTGTGCCATTAAACATCTATCTACAACGGTGTGGTAGCCTACTAATTTTTCAGTAGCTTACTGATGAGCAGATAATTTAGGAAACTTACTAAGGGGTCTGGGAGGGGAGTGTACGAGAGGCTTTCTTGTGAACCTCCAGTTAAGGGTTCTGGAACATAACTATTACAATAGCACCTGTTTTGTACTTCAGAGCTTTTCCGCTTAAGAAGTGGCACCAAAACTGTTGTTTTCAGTGCTATATCGCACTTACGAATGGTAAAATGCTTAAAAAAAAAACACGTATATAAGAGGAATAGCTTTCAAATGAGTCATTGAACGTCACTCTTTTAAGTTCTGCTAGCCCAATAGCCCCAGCTTTTCCACTTGAGACACGACACCAAAACTGCCGATTTTAGTGCCATTTGGAACTTGCTGATGATGGAATTTATATGAAAGACGTAGATATGAGCAATATATTTTATATGTGCTATAAAAGATCTGTCTATAATGTTCTGGTAACCTGCTAGTGCCACCCCTTGAGCAATGGCACAAAAATTTTAGTGCCATATGGCACTTGCAGATTGCAGAATTGAATAAATCACGTAGGTATGAGAAATAGCTTTTGAATGAGCTGTTAAGCATCTCTCTATGATGTTCTGGTAATCCACTAGGCCTGGGGAAAAACAACAGAAAAAAGACGGGAGACAGATCAGTTCCACCGATGAAAAAAAATTGATTTTTCTTGTTGCTCAGGGAGGGGGACTGTAATATCCCTGTGCAAGGTTTTTGACCATGCTGATTCCAATGGTACACTTTTTATTTTGATCTAACGCCATTTTCCAGGGGTTTGAGGCCTT
>NC_142812.1:34884877-34885750 GCF_049724085.1 Artemia sp. Qi Xiang Cuo
ACTGATAATAAATATTCTCAAAAGTTCATTGCAAATAAAATCACACAAGACTCATCACATAAAACTCATCATAGACTCTCCTAGACTCTCGCTAGACTCGACTGCCTCTAAAAACTGGCACTCAACTGATTCTAGACTGGCGCAAAAATTGCTAAGTCCTAACTATCTACTCTCTCCAATTTCGCCTGAGGTTACTTTCAGGCGTTACTAAAAAGTACATTACGCTGATTTTATTGGTTCAACAATATGACCTATATTTCTATTGGATAGGTATATACCAATGGGCTACTTGAGCTTAATTACGATTTATAACTTTAAGATATCACTTAGGAATTTTTCTTAACAAAACAAAGTTTTACATTGTAATTTTTTGCTGACGAGTTGTCACTTTGTTTCCAGAAGACTTATAATTTATTTCTGTAAAAGTTGTTAATGGACAATACGATTTAGTTACATTGGGATACATAGTTTTAAACTTAGTTTTCAGAACAATGCAATTAGATTACACAAAGATATTTTGTATCTCGAGTGACTATTTTTGTGTATCTCTTGATAGTTTGAAAATTCAAGCTCTTAAGATTTAAATTACATTGTTAGTCGCCTGTAATATAGGATTTGGTCAGACTGATATTTATTGCATACTTTGGCGACGCGGAGGCGGATTTATTTATTACATTTTCTGTGGGAAAGATTCTTACAATGTATGTTTGAATAAAATACATTTGTTTTACTATTTTGAATTGAACGTTTGAGTCTTGCTTGATCTGTAGGTCACTTCAATTTACAGGTTCATATTTTGGGTGATTTTATTTTACTTGGGTAACTTTAATTGGAAAATTTTGATGTTTTTGAAAATTGATTCCATTACAAGTG
>NC_142812.1:34885773-34940877 GCF_049724085.1 Artemia sp. Qi Xiang Cuo
GTCCTCCATTTTTTTTTTTTTTTTTTTTAATTCCCACCTCCTCTCCTCTCGGTGAATTTAAAATTTTCTTTAACAATATATCATAATTTATTTAATGTAACCTACTATTTTCTTGAAAAAAACTTATTCAAAAAAAATCCATATATTAGATTTATATAAATTTGAGCATTCCAAAATATATCAGGTTATAAAAATAGAGATATATTATATTTCAAATATCATATACCTTTTAGGTTCATCCGATATCTCAGGCTGCCCTTCCCCCTTAGGGCACCCCTTCCATCGTGACCTTAAATTACACTCTTCAAATCCTTTTTCATCAACCTCTATTTCCCCCGATATATAAATTAATTTTACCCCCATCCCCCAAAATAACAATAAAAAAAAAAGAAAAAAAAAAGAGAGAGAGAAAGAAATGAAAAAAGTTTTATAAGTAGGATAAAGATAAAGTTTAAAGAGAATTGAGCAGCCAAAGGGGAAAGGTAAGATGAGTAATAAAGGTAAAGGAAATGAAATGAAGGGATAATGAGACATTCTACCTATTAGTTTTTTTTGTAAAGGTAAAGGCTTTAAAACTTTATCTTTATCCTACTTTTAATACTTATTTCTTTATCATTCTTTTATTCCTTTTTTAAATAACAACAATTCAATTTCTAATTAAAATTTCTTACAAAAACTTTTTCTTTCTCTCTTTCTTTTCCTTTTCTTTTTTTTCTTCTTTTTTTCCCTTCCTTCTGTGTAATGTGGACAAAGTAAAAAGAAGTCTCGTATTGGACAAAATAATTTTCTTAGTAATGTTAATTTGTTCAGTGGCGTCAATTGAGAGTGGAGAGGAGAGGGCAATTACCTCCCCCATTGATTTTGAAAATTATATATTTTGGTATTTATAAAAATATTGGATTCCTGGTTTGTATATAAAACACACTATAAAATACGAATATCCACTTCATAGTCTAATTGAAGAACAAATACAGCAAAAAATGCATATGTGATCAGATCGGTAAGAAGAAAAGATAGGTACATAAGTAAGCATGTCAAAAAGATTAAAAACAATTGAATGTAGTAGATTTTATTTAGTAGTTAAAACAAAAACACAACAAAGAGAGGGGAAACTATTTCCCCCGATATATAATTTACTTTTACCCCCATCCCCCAAAATAACAACATATATATAAAAAAAAAAAAAAAAAAAAAAAGAGAGAAAGAAAGGAAAAACTATACCTTTACAAAAAAAAATACTAATAGGTAAACTTTCTCATTATCCCTTCATTTCATTTCCTTTAACTTTATTACTCATCTTACCATTCCCCTTTGGCTGCTCAATTCTCTTTAAACTTTATCTTTATCCTACTTTTAAAACTTCTCAAATCTCTTTAAAACTTTATCTTTATCCTACTTTTAATACTTATTTATTTATCATTCTGTTATTCCTTTTTTAAATAACAACAATTCAATTTCTAATTAAGAAGTCTTACGAAAACTTTTTTTCTCTCTTTCTTTTCCTTTTCTTTTTTTTCTTCTTTTTTTCCCTTCCTTCTCTTTTTTCCTCTTTTTTCTTTCTTTCTCCTCCCCTTTTCTTTTTTTTAATCTATTCTATAAACCTTCAATTTTTTCCTTTCTTTTTTCCTTTCCTTATATTTACTATCCTATCCCACTGAACTCTTACCTTTTTCATTAACTCTGTTGGGTTCGTATCTTTCATTTTCGCTTTCCAAACATAATAGCTGAAATGTGTGAAAATGTATGTCAAATCTTCGTGTTTTATCGTTTGATTGGTTTCCATGCATAATTTTAATTCTACAATCTTTTCTGCGTTGACCAGTTCCTCATTTTCTTGTATTTCACTACTTAACAGTTGTTTCAATTCTTCTAATTTTGTTTTTAGGCTTGTGCATTGAAGAATTAAATGTTCAGGTATTTCAATTTGATTTCCACACCTTCCGCACATTCCAGTAGACTTGGTGGGGTCTATCCTATATTTTCTCTCTTCAGTTGGCAGTATTTTGTGAACTTGGAAAAAGGCATGCTCTTAAACCTTTAGCGGCAAGAAACTAGAGCGTATCAGGTCGAAAATTTTTTTCAGTCTTTCATCGTCAATATCACTCGTCTCTAGAATTTTCGCTGGAGGTAGGTTTTCCTGCGAAATGAACCATTGTTTCATATCCGTTTTGTTGATTGTTTTGCTATCAGGGTCTGCGATCCTTTTTTCCAGTAATTCTTTAACAGTTCCGAAATGTTTTTTACCGAGTTTGGGTAGTCACTTCTTTCATTTTTTACCCATGCGTTATACCAATTTTTTATTGGGTTTGTTTCTTCAAACTAAATTCCTTCGATTATTGTTTTCATGTGAAATTCGTTTATCTTGCCGTCCGTTTTAATTAGTTGTAGTCCTCCGGGGCTTTTCATTAGAAACATATCTGTAAGTTTAAGCTTTGGAGGGGGTTTTCCGTACCAAACTAACTGATATATCATTGATTTTATGTTCTTCTGGATGACTTTTGTGGGGTTTAATACAGAAGCGAGATACTATATCACTGGACTACAGTAAGTATTAACGTATTGAGCTTTTTGAAATATTGTGAAGGCTCTTCCATAGCTGTAAGTAAGTGCCGATTGAAACTTCTGCAATGTTTTAGCCCAGTTTACTTTTTCAGTCTCTTTCTATGTTTTTCTCCATTGAATACCTAAAACCTTTATTTCATCTTTCCTTTCCATCCCGCAAATAAACTGAGGTTCTTCTTCCCTTAAGCACATGACTTCGCATTTTTCTTTGTTTAACTCTGGTTTAAACAAATCTCAATACTTAGTTATGCAATGTAGAGCACGTAAATAATCAATGTCTGTTTCCGTGAAAGTCGTGAGGTCGTCGACAAATCCTTCTAGCTTTTGTTAGACAAAATTTTAAGACATCCCCTCACAGTTATGCACAGTTATGCGGATTTTGAACTAGCCATAAGACACTATGTGTACACTTTTAACACTAATTCTACGGTTACTGTACCTAATGATACTAAGGGCATTAGGCTAAAACGTTTATGGGGAGTTTCAATTAAACGAAAAAACTATACGGATGCAAGTATTAAAAGGGTATATGAGCAATATCGTAGGCAGCGCTGCTCTATAATAGTTAGTAATACCATTTATATTTTAAAGGAGCTAATTTGATTGGAAATTCAAAGTTTTAGTACCCTTTTTAAGAGTCAAAATTTATTGGAGGGTTATCAGCCCTCCATTTCAGCTTATAATTTTCCAAGCAATTCCAATCAAAATTTTAAGACAGCCATTTTGTTCAGCACAGCTGAACTGTCTTGTAACTACCTCACAGTCAACCCCTCACAGTTATGCAATTTGCCCATTATGCTTAAAAACTAAATGTTGCTTTAAGATTAAATCAAAACGTACAATGTGTATGCTGGTTGCCAAAAAGACATCTCAGCAATATCCCATGAACGACTGAGGGCATTAAGTTCAAACTTTCTTGGCTATTTCTATTACTACTTTTGCTCTTAATGTTTAACTAAATCAACAGAGTAAAAGCGTATCCAAGTTATCAAAGAGCATACATAGAATTTTTTGGTGAATGGCATTCAGTTCTGTTTTTCAGGTCAACTAGAGGAGGTTTAAAACTAAATGAAACACTGCTATTTGTGTCAAGAATTTCAAAAGACTGTATGCTTTTAAAAATTGTTGAAAAAAGTTTCTCCAGCATAGAAATAGCAGGCCAAACTATAAATTCTTAAAGAAAAAACCGGAAGGATTTAAGCTATTATTTTTTTCCCCTGAAAAAGACTATGTCAATATAGAACGAACAGAAATTAATTCAAAAAAATCAAAAAAGGAAGATTTGCAAGGAAAAGTAAAGAACTTTATTGAACCAAAAATGAGCAAAAATAGAATCAAATAATTTACCAAGCCAAAATCTAACACAAATCAGCATCAATAAATAAATGAAACTCAAAACGAACAGAAATTACAATACAGACTCGATTCAAACTCAAAACAAGCAGAAATTAATTTGAGTAGGACTGATGAAGCCCAAAAGATAATTTGCAATTTACTGAAAAAATAAATATTAAATGTTTTCACTTTTATAAGATTAATAAATCAAATATTATTACGATTTTAAGGCATAAATATTAGCGTATTGTATATTAAACTGAGAATGCACATTCATTTGTATTCTAGTAATTGGATATTATTATAATTTCAGTAATTTGTATTATTATTACTTTTTGACCATTTAATGATCAAAAACTGCATTTGTCATAACTAGATTGTTATACCTACAAAAATGCAGCAGTGTGCAGCCATTACTGTTTTCTTTTCCTACACCAAATTTTCCTACGCTTGGATACCATCTATCCTATCCTTATTTCTACCAACCTGGGCGTTAAAATCTTCCTATAAAAATACCGTATTTCTACCTAGACTATAAATAAACCTGGTTCATTTGGGCCTACCTGGGCTTTCTACCTGGCCCATGTGTCTATTTTTTCCTGAAGCTGTAAGTAAAATTAATCTAAGTCACTACTATCTCTGTCAGTTGGTTCTACAGGTCTTATACTACTATGATTGATACCCTGCACTTTTTAGTCATAAAATGAGCGACTAGCATTCTTTTATTAATACCTTTCCAAACTAAAACAAAACTTAGCAGCCTCCTTACTCGTCATGAGCTCTACTCCTTGTCTATGTACCTTAGCCTTCCTGCATGAGTAAATGGATTCTATATCACATAATTTCATGTTTTCTACCCCTGAGATATGAGTTTCTGGAAGTCCTAATAAGTCCAGTTTGAAGCGTCTAAATTCGTCAGTCAAAATGTCAATACAACAGTATTTTACCTGTAAAATTCTAAGTTGCAATTTTCCTATTTTTTAAACTATTGAAATTATTTTGACCTCAGGAAAAGTAGGGGTTCCAGAACCAGTGCAGAACGGGGACTAAAACGTCGTCTAAAGGAAGCGCTTTAGTTGGCTTAGAACCGGGCAGCAACAATTCCCTAGGACCTCCAGTACAACGGAGGCTTTGTGCAATCCTGGGCCCATCTTGATCACAACATGTTACGCACACTTGGTGATATTCTTCTGTCAAAAAGATAGGGAATCCTCCAAAGGCAATCTCAAGCCTATTACCTTCGACTCATTATATATTCATGCCTACAAAGATTATGCTACTACGGGGAGGCAGCCCATAGTAAATAAATTAAATGAAGAGGTAAATCAACCCCAAAAAAGCCCACGAAATTGGAGCAAACCCAGAAGAATTATCTATCAATCAGAATCCGGTAAAAAATCTGTGTCATTTACTAGGCTATAATTCCCTCGAGGGGCCCCACTCCTCAAGGTCACCAGCAACACGTTAACCATCACCTTGCTCGGCATGAAGCTTAATGATGTTTACACCTCTTCAACACTTTGAGGTGCGGTGACGAATTTTCTATGCTATCCAGGGACGGAGGGTCAAGCTTCATTTCCTAGAACTCCGCCACCGCCGCAGAAATTTCCAGGCTTAGCCTGACCCTTGCTTCCACCTAGTGTCAGCAATGGGATTCAGGAAGGGGATTCGGATGCAACAATAAAACTAATTGGAGCAAATCAGATGGTTCTAAGCATTTACTCCCCCCCCCCGCTGAAAATACCCCGCGGGAAATACCCACGCGAAAAATACCCCCGGAAATTACCCCCCCCCCCTTGAAAACACCACTGCGGAAAATAGACCCCCCAGAACATACCCCAAGCAGAAAATCCCTCCCCCCCTTGAAAAATACCCGGTAAAAGCCCCCCACCCGGAAAATACCCCCACCCCCGTGGAAAATAAGGCTTTCTAAATTTGAGAATTTTATTCGAGTTTTTTTTCCGTAGGGAGAAGGAATTTTGGTACTCATATATTATACGCCACTCACTCAAGTTTACGCTGTCTAAAACTCGAGAACAAGACCGGTTTCTTTGTTAGTTTTCTTTCAGTTTAGTGCGAGACAAGACAAAGTCAAGTGACCGAATAGTTGGGAAATATGTAATTTGGGCTATATATTTGCACCGAAGGAGGGGGGTAAAGTATTTGAACAGTTGGAAGTCAGAAAACAATTCTTACTTAATAATAATCAGAATGATTGTGCTTAACACATTCTGCATGTAGACCAGCTATACTTCCCCCCCCCCCCCCTAATGTGCAAATATATAATCAAAAGTTGTTTCTAAAGTAAGGAAGAAACCGGTTTTTTTCTCAAGTTTAACTAACGAAGAAACCGGTTTTTTTCTCGAGTTTTACACCTCATAAGCTTGACTGAGTGGCGTATAGTACACAAGCACCGGATTTTTTCATGGAGAGACAGCCGGATTTCCCAGTATTATTTAAAAACGACCAGAAATTAAATTTTCAAAAAATCAAGTTTTTCAACTGAAATTAAGGAGCAACATCAAAACTTAAAACGAACAGAAATTATTACGTATATGAAGGGAGTTGCCTTTTCCACGAGACCTTGCTCTTTACGATAAATTTTTGACTTTTTGTCATAAATCTTTAAGAAGGATTCCTGAAACACAATGGTCGTTTAATTAGAAAAAGAAGCTTTTTTACAAAATTCTATAAAAAAAACAACTTTAGCGTAAAGAGCGAGGTCTTAAGGAGAAGGCAAACCCTTTCATATACGTAATAACGTTTGTTCGTTTATTTTCCGGGGGGTATTTTCCGGAAGGGTATTTTAAGTGTGTGTGGGGGGGTATTTTCCGGGGTGTAAACGCCGGCCACCGTATATGTCCTTTGCGTGTCCTTTGCGCGTGCGGCTACGCCGCACGCGCAAAATATTTTTTTTGAGCATTTAGTAAAAACAGATGCGATCTAGTAAATTTTTCCTCTCCGATTTAGTTAATTCTTCCAGGTCAGGGTGGCAACCCTGCTCTGAATTGCTTTCAGTCTTACCTTGACGGTCGAACTATAAGTGTCGTTAACAAAGATATTGTCAGTGCCGTGATGCCCGTTACTTGTGCTATGCCGCAGAGTTCCGTTGTAGGGCTCCTTCTATTCCTAGCTTTTGTTAATACCCTACGATTTTATATAAGTGCTGGTATAACAACTTCATTTGGTGACGATACAGACATTACTGTTTTTGCCAAGTCAGTTCAAGAAACTACGAGAAGAACAAATCGTTCAATCAAGTGTCTCCGTGTTGTCGTGCGTGTGAGTTGCCTTGCTGTCAATGCGAAGAAGACCACCTCCGTGATTTTTAGCAAAACTTGGTCTCTATCCCCTTGATTCTGCAGTTTTCTGTGGATCTGAAGCTATCCAATGACCTCTATTACGTGGGATTCCATATAGCCTACAAACTTAGTTGGAAAGAACAGTGAACTAATATCAGCAAAAGCTTCTAGAACTTTAGACACTAGAAAACTGAAAAACGTCTTTCCAGTAACGACACTCAAACTAATATATATAGCTCCATTCTTGAACCCTATGTTTGGTATTGGTGCTCCGTGTAGGCCAGTAATTTCACAATTAACTACAAAAGGATGAAAATAGCGCAAAACAAAGTAAATAGAGTACTCGGTGAGTGTCACCAGAGTGAAAATACTGACGCATGTTATAAAAAGCTTGGTGTTATGAATGTTAGACAACAGTGTCACTACCAGTAATCAGTTTTTGGATTTCAGTGTTTAAAAAAGTTGTCCTCTGAGTACTTCTGAAATATTTTCCCCCAAAATTCTGCTTACCATGTATTTGACGCGAGAAACGTTGATTATCTGGCTTATGAAATCCGACATTCTGTGGTAAAGCTTTCTAATTTAGTTAATTATTAATTGAGTAAAAATATATTAAGACGCAAAAACAAAGTTTCAAAATACCACTTTTTAAGATAAAGATACAAATTGTGGAATGTGTGGGCTTGGAGGGAACTTGCTCAATAACCAATTTCCTGGCTAAATGCGTAAATGTACCGGAAGGACGTGGTTAGGTTTTTCGTATATATACCCCGATTTTTGAGACTGGAGGAAGACCTTTTGACTTGCCGGGTGAACCTCTGCCCGTTTATTTTCTCATTAGAAATACCTTGGGATTGTTTCGGATCATTGTAAGTGTCTGTATCTTATTATATATTATTGTAGTTTTTGAGACTTGTGGTCTACTTGGGACAGCCAGTCCCAGTAGAAAGAATATATCCGATTATATTATATGTTAAATGAATAAAAGTATTGTATTCTAGACAACCTCTCTACGATCTACCCTTAGCTTCTCGAATATACCCAGTCGGTACGCCTCATTAGTTCGGTCACAGCCTAAGGCAAGCTACCAAAGTTAAATTACCTTAGGGCCAGAGTTTATCTCCCCTATAAAGGGAGAATAAAGGCATCTACGACTACAACCCCCCAATTACCATATAAAATACACTTCATAACAACTGGTGGTCGCTTGAAAAACTGGGTCGAGAAGGCTAGATAAAAATAGTAGATTGAAAAAAATGGCATTACCAGAGGAAAAAATGACTTCCCTATCAACAGTACTTGAAATTGCAAAAATTATACCAGAATACGCGGAAAATTCAGATGTAGATGAGTTTATCGAAAAATTAAAAATTTTTGACGAACTAACAGAATTATTCGAGGATAAGGTCAAAGAACAATGTGTTGCAGCCAGATTAAAGGGAAGCGCCCTTAAAAATTTTGAGGCAATTAAGGAAAAAGAGCCCAAGGACATCAGTACTCTAATTGAATTTTTTAAAACAAGATTCATAGAGACAAGCATCTCCGAGAGGCTAAGAACAGAGGTAGTCACATTCGATACCTCAACTAGTATCAGGGAATATGCAGACAAAATTTGTAGATCCGTGTGTTTACAATTAGAGAAAGGAGGAAATGACGAGACAGTACAAAAAGTACAACTACATACTTTCACCCAAGGGTTACCGAAAAAGTTATTAAGTCTAATATTATCGCGGAAACCTGAAAATTTAGAGCAGGCTATAATACTAGTCGAAACAGAGGTAAAAATTGACGAAGCTATGAAAAAGTATGACCAGATGTCAATAAATAACACGGGAGCCCAAGAAAGTATAAAATATGAAAGGGGACAAAAAAGGGTAAGCTTTGAGGAGCCGAATCGTGAACCAAAAAGGCGCGACGGAGGCCGAGGGTCACCGTCTAGGGAAATGCTGGCATAGAAATACGCAAAGAAGGCCAGACGTACAAGACAAGACACCAATTCAGAACGCAGGGGGACAGAAATTTAGGAAGGCAGGGAACAAATAATACTTGGAAAACACCTAATAATATTCCTGAATTTAGGCCTAGGGGGCAAACGGTTAACAATACCCAGGGTCAAAGTACCAGCGCTGAAGAAAACTGGGATAATCCCGGAAATTTTTGGCCAAACAGTGGGCATTTAAACGGAGAAACCAGCCTGTAAGGGTCGACAGAGCTGTTTCCATATAAAGACCCCTATATAGTTTAGAATGTTGTGATACAAATGCAAATAATAATAATCTACCGATTCTGCGTTGTTTTAAAATTGAGTGTTTTCAAAATGTACCATGTTTACTAGATACAGGCACATCTAAATCATTAATTCGAGAAGAAGTTTTTAATAGGTTTCCTCCTAGTGTAAAAAATCGAGTAAGCAGATGCAAAAATACGCTAAAATCAGTGACAGGGCACAAGCAGACAATTTTAGTAGAATATCCACTAAAATTTAGTGCAGGGGATAAAGAAATAACAGTAACAGTAATAATATGCAAGCAGCTACCATTTCCTTGTATTCAAGGAGTAGATGCCATCAGAAAATATGGGATTGTATGGGAACTCATATCCAATACAATCACAATAAACAAGGCAAATTAAAATAATAGTAAAATTTGCGTAACAACAAATAACGAAAGTGAAGATTCGAATTATAACCTAAAAATAAGCAGAAAAATCACAATAGAAGCGGGAACGACAGCCCAAGTTCCAGCTACATTAAATGAAAAAAAAAGGAAAGGTTAAAACAATGGATGCCATGATAGAATGACACACCAAAAAAGAATACCCAATGATTTTCGTGTAAAATCAGGTTATAAAAATTGAAAATGGTATAACATACTTAAAACTATCAAATCTAAGTAATAATAAAATAAAACTGAACCAGGTAGAACTTGGATCAGTAGAAAAGATTTCAAACTCAGAAATAAAATCTATAAACAGTCCAGAATTAAGCGTAAACTTCACTAGCCACAAACCTTTATCCCAATTAAAACCGCAACCACAAGAAGAGTATGGAATGGCGAAAACGGATTTTTTGCAACAATTTGATTTAAAACATTTACCGGAAAACGTAAAAACTAGGGTGGAAAATCTTCTTTGGGATTTTAAATGGACTTTTGCAAGACACAAAGCGGACTACGGATTAACTCACTTAATCACGCATAAGAAATCAACAGAGGGCCCTCCAATCAAAAAGTCACCTTATAAAACACCTTATCATTTAAAGCCATGGCTAGAAAGCCAAATAAAAGAAATGGAAGATCAGGGAATAATTAAAGAAAGCATTAGTGATTGGTGCTTTCCATTAGTAATAGTCAGAAAAAAAGATAATACCTAGAGATTATGTATAGACTTTAGATCACTGAATGCCGTCACGATTAAAGAGTTGATGAAATTACCAAGAATTGATACGATTTTAGATTCGTTAGGGGGTTCAAAATGTTACACTAGTTTTGATTTAATAGCAGGATATTGGCAAATCGCTTTAGATGCAGAAACAAAGCATAAGGCTACAGTAATCTTAGGTGAGGAGAGAACATAAAAATTTTAACGTATACCATTTGGCTTTTCATTTAGTCCAAATTGTTTTAGTTGCATAATGAATTTGGTGTTAAAAGATAACGAACCGGGAAGGAAAAAAGATGCTTTGGCTTATTAAGATAATGTAATTCTGTTTAATGAAAACTTGGAAGACCACTTGGTTGGACTTAGAGAAATACTGGAAAAGTTTGAAAAAGCAGGCTTAAAATTAAAACCAGAAAAGTTAAAAATAGTAGTACCAAAATTAGTTTTTCTTGGATACCTGATAAACCAAGGTACTATTTCACCAAATCCGGAAAAATTTACAGTCATAGAAAATTTACAGCCTAAAGATCAAAAAAGCTGCAGATCAGTTTGTGGTTAGTTAAGTAATTTCCTATGATATATTAAAAATTATGCCACAATAGCACAACCTTTGAAAAAACTTTTGAAAAAATCAGGTGAATTCAAATGTCAAGCGGAAACAAAAAAATCACAAAATGAAATAAAAAGACAATTATTACTGGCACCAATACTAAAACTACCGTATTTGTCACAAGACTTCTGTTTACAAACAGATGCTTCGGGGTACGGTATCGGGGCCATATTATTAAACATAAATTCTGAAGGAGTAGTATTAATAGTCCAATACGCGAGCAGGTCTCTGTCGGAGGCAGAAAAAAAATACTCGACAGTTGAAAGGGAGTGTTTAGCAGTTGTAGTATTTACAGAATATTTTCGACAATTTTTACTTGGAAAAAAATTTATTTTACGCGTAGACCAAAAATCATTAGTTTGGCTACATGCGATGCAAAATACTTCAGCCCGGCTGACACGGTGGATACTACGTCTGCAAGCATATTCATATACCCAAATATATATAAAGGGCCGTACAAATATTTTACCAGACTATTTGTCATGAAATCCAGATAAGGAAGAGAATTTGATAGCAACCATCCAGAACGAAATGGAAGGGGTAGAAATACTGCCTAATAAACATATTTCGAATCACTAAAACAAAGATGCTTTTTGTTTAGCGATGAAATCCTTTCTATCAAAAGGTACGGAACTGTCTAAGCACATTAAATATTGTTTAAGGGATTTAGAAAATTTTGATTTGGAAAAACGTGACAACTTCTAGTAAGATACTATAGACCATCGCAAGCTTATAGAAAAAATGACTTAAAAATTATTCCAATAATTCCAAAATCTCTGGAAGGAGAAGTTTTACAGATGGCACATGCAACGATTGGCTGTCACATGGGAGAAGAAAAAACTATGGGAAGACTGAAGGGAAATTTTTATTTTTCAAAAATGTACTCAAAAGTAAAAGCTTTTATACAAGGCTGCCAAGAGTGCGCAAAACAAAAGTCGCCACCAAAGACCCCTAGGGCTGAAATAGGTCAATACCCCACCCCTTCAGGGCTAGGAGAAATAATGTCAATAGACATTTGGGATACCGGGGGAAGTTTACCAGTTTCCAGGAAAGGAAACAGGTGCGTACTAACCATAGTCGACCATTTTAATTCATATTTATACGCTTTTCCAATTAAAGACGAAAAGACAAAAACCATTACGAAAGTTTTGGTCAATCGCCTATTTCTGGAACACGGGATTTTCCCTAGAGTTTTACTTAGCGACAATGGGCCATGTCTTAGAGCCAACTTGTTAGACGAAATTACAGAATATCTGGGGGTTAGACGATGGTTTACCTTGTCTTACTTGGCAGCGGCTAATGGGAAGGTTGAATGTAAGCATAGGGAATTAGCTTATATGCTGGGAATACATGCAAGAGAGGAAAATGAAAATTGGGATGAAAATTTACCATTGGTAGTCTTTGCAATAAATACGGCTTTTTCACGTACCTTAAAAGAAACGCCATTTTTTTTGCAACATATAAGAGATCCCCGAATTTGTTTAGATCAAATACAAAATGACAATATATTACAACCTAGACCAATATAAGCAAGAGATGGTGATACGAATGAAAAAATCTATGGAACAAGTTAAAGACAATCTGGAAGATGTGAAAACAGAACAAAAAGAAACATATGACAGAACAAGCAAAAATAAAACGAGTTACTGTTTTGGAGATTTTGGTTTAATTTTACAAAACGAATCTGGAAGGAACAAAAAAGTTAAAACCAAAATGGGATGGACCCTAAAGGATTATAAAAATTCTACCAAATAGCTTAATATATGTTCTAAAGCATCAGTATAAGGAAAAGGAAGAAGTAGTACACCATAATAGAATGAAAAAGGGATATTTTTCAAAACAGTGGAAAACAGAGCCTATTTTTTCAGAAGAAGGAATAGAAGACACGATTTCACCAGTATATATCAGAAGACCATATGAATTTTATGACCTTTTTAACGACTACAACAGTTGGGAGAAGTGGAAGGAATATTTAGCCCATTCTTGGCTACAAACTTTCCACAAAAACAAGAGAGAAAAGGAAAAGTTCAATGTTCATCGGATACTAGCGATGAAAGCGACAGAGAAGAGCCTGAAACACAACCTACTGGTTTAAGACATAATAAACCAGAGGTTAAATCTAAAGAGAAAGAAAAATTGGAAGAAACCAAAGAATTATCTGATTTTCATACACTAGACTCACATGCAGTCTTAACACAAAAATGGCTTTTGGAACAAACGCCATCTACCAGACGAAAGCTAACAGAACGTGACACCGAAAATTCTTCTATAGAAACTGATATAGATTAAACAGGGCCATCGTCAAGAAAATCTTCCTTGAGGGAAAAATTATGGAGAACAGTAAAGAAACCAAAGGGGCAGCAAGAAGTTCCTTTGTCAGCAGCCCAAGTCGCTAAAACACTTATGAAAAAGGCCAAACATCAAAAGAAACAAAGATTAAAGATATTTGACGAGGCAACAAAACAGCACTCGGACCCAGAGCCTTGTAAACAACACTATAGAGACCACTGGAAAACGTGTCAATATTATAAAGAAGAAAATCAAAAATTTGGGGTCCAGAACTCGGACCAGGAAACGGAAAAAGGCGGAACAAGCACAGCCCCCAGCAGATTAATATTTGAATAAAACAATTATAAAAAAAATATTAAATAAAAATCAAACGAGTATAAAAGCCACTAAAGAGATATCTATATTTTATTTTTTAATCGGTATACAGATAACCTCAAGTTGTCCTTCAAATATATATCGCCAGTAAAAATTATGACCGTCATATTCTAACGCTAAATTATTAGCTCGGATCTGAAGTGACATCATAGGATCCCGCAAAAATTTGGTTTTCGATACGAGATAAGACTTCGCGAGCGGTGAAATGTCAAGACTTGTCAAAACGAATTAGGCTTCGCTTCAAAAATAAAAAAAATAAAGGGAAATAAGTAAGGCCACGTAACTTTTAAAAAGGTGCAGTAAACCTAATTAAATTATACATATTTAGAATCAGCATTAAAAGGCAATTTTTTTGATATGTATATTAAAAAATTTCTTTCAACTTCTTTCAGAAATAAATTTCCCCAGAAATTTATTTCTGGGGGGAACAATTTAAAAAAAACCACGAAGGAGGGTAGTTTACAGAAATGGGGTCATTGGAAGCTACCAAATTTGGAGTGAGCTCAATCACTGCTGGTCTCTCGTTGTTAAGTACATGCAATGCATCTACTGACCTTTGACTCTTTGAGTTGACACTTTCAGTCGAATTTGAAAAAAAATGTTTTGGAGAAATTTAAAAATAATTATAATGGGAAAGGCAGCGAGAGTTTACATTAGGTGGCCACTACATATACAAGCTAGCTGTAATCTTATTATAAATAGTAAAAGATATAGTGAATTAAACACTTACCAATAAGGAAGATATGTATAAACAAGAAGCCGTAGATAAAAATGGGTCACAATTTAAAAGTCTTGTCATTGGGGGGATCCACCAAACTAATCAAATTGATATTAGAAATATCGGTCAAACTGGAGAAGGGTTGTGCTGAGTGTTAGTGCAAAACCCTTCTTGTTAAAATAAATAGCAAGAGGAAAGGTTTTACACTGGCACTAAACCCATAAGCTCGTAGAACAAGGTAATAGTCAAAATATCACGAAAGGGACAAATTACAGTGAATGACTGTATAAAACTAAAGCGCAAATTAAACTGAGAAAAAATCCAGACACGAATAATATAAAAAAAATTTATAGGGAAACCTAAAAAGATAACTCCTACCTCAACTTTTGGCACGACATAAGCACTAACTTTTGGGAAAAATACCACAGACAGAAATATGTGTTTGCGTTGAAAACCACACAATTTTGTGGGAATCAAGGATATCATAAAACGTATATTTTTATGAATAAATGATAATTAGAAATTGCGAGGCAAAACTTAAAAAAAAAGTTCAAAAATCAGCGGAAAAAAATTCATGAATAAATAAATTTATTTATACGTGAATATATAAAATTCTAGGGCATGACGCATGTGTTGTGAAGTGTTTATTTGTGGTATTTTGGGGGTTGTAGTCGTAGATGCCTTTATTCTCCCTTTATAGGGGATAAACCCTGGCCCTAAGGTAATTAAACTTTGGGAGCGTGCCTTAGGCTATGACCGAACTAATGAGGCGTACCGACTGAGTATGTTCGAGAAGCTAAAAATAGATCGCAGGGAGGTCATCTAAAATACAAAACTTTTATTCATTTACCATATAATATAATCTGATATAATCTGTCTACTGGGACTGGCTGTCCCAAGTAGCCCACAAGTCTCAATAAAACAACAATAAAATATAAATAAGATACTTAGACACTTACAATGATAAGACAAAGTCCCAAAGTATTTCTAAAACAACGGATCAGAGGTCAGTCCGGCATATAGTTAGTATAAGATTTTTCCTTCCGATAAAATGTATCTTTTATACATTTTTATCAACCACACCTTCCCACGTAAATGCTAGGAAGTGGTAATTTCTCAATTTCCCGTTAAACAGAGCATAGCAGGATATGTTTCTTATCTTAATAAAGAAGTGGTATTTCCAAACTTCATATTTGCCTCTTATATATTTTTACTAAATTAATAATTAACTAAATTAGAAAGCTTTACCACAATACTCCCCATTTAAAGAAGAATTGTCCCAATTCTCAATATTTTACTTTTAAAACAACTTAATTTCGTCTAAAGCTTATTATTCTGCCATCTTTGGGTCATTATGTGCATATACCCTCAATGGGTTTCCTTAGGGTCATGTTTTTGGTCCAATATAGGCCATGTTCTTTTCTGTCGAAGGATTTCAATTTGAAATTCATCCTTGTTTCTCTTTTCTCTGTCTCTGGGACTGACAATTACTTTTTTACACTGTTTTACTTGACCCCAAGCGGCTTATACATCATATTAGTGGTTTTGCTTAAATTAGATTTATATTAGAATAGTGTTATGAATTTTTTTTAGTTTAAATTTAATTCCCATTAATAATTTAATTTATCTGTGTGATGTGGTTGATATACCGTATATTTTTTTTAGAAATGCCTTGGGTAAATCACATATAACATTATTGATTTTAAAATTTTCACAAACATTTTTTTCAGCACAAAGCATTTTCACATATTTCAATAACATAAGCCATTTGGCTATGTAGCACATATTCTAGGCCTAAATTAAGTTCTGTTTTTCTCTCACTTTCGATGATTTTGTAGTTCTGTAGTTTCCAAATATCGGTTGATCAAGTATGGTTTGGTTTCTGATGGTCTTAGGATATAATTGAACTGGCTTTGAAATTCGCTACTTTCCAAAAATGCGTCAAAGAAATGATTGAGAAATGGGTCCAAAAGGATGTTATGAAAAATTTCATTTCCAAAAAAAAATAGCTGAGGCTGTCACTAAAATAAATACCCACATTAGTATGAATATAAAGTACATATTTTTACATACATAGTAGAAAGAAACACTCAATTTTCGTATATATCAAAGCATTTGAAAGTTATTTGCTCTAATTAATTTTTCCTCTTTTTTTAATCAATCCAAAAATAATATCCCGCTTAAATTGAAACATTATGTTCCTTGCTGGATTATTCTTTCAAACTTAAATATTAAACTGATTATTTTACAATAAAAAAAAATTATTAATACTTTGACTCGAGGTCAAACATTTAAATATAACATTACATCACTAGTTAAAATTTAAAGTAAATTAAAAACATAGTATATACACAATCATTGTGTAATAAACTTACACAAGCATTTTTAAGTAACAAAACTTAGATACAACATTTATCAAAAAATACATTTGGTTAAAGTTTTAAAAGTTATTTTAAAACACTATATAGTAATTTAAATATACACAAAGCATTTTTTTTCTCAAAGTAAATTTCTCAAAAAGCAACACTAAAATGTGTCATAACTCTTCTTTTCCATTAGCAAAACGCTCAAAATACCAATTTAATTACAATCAAAAGTATTACTACTATCATAGCAAAGAATTTGCTTCACTATTTATCGCATCTTTTACTTTCATATTTATGGACTTGTAGTGCCAACCGTTGTCTGCAGTTGCTGATAAAAGTTCTTTTTTTAAATTAATTAATTTCTTTGCGAGAGATTATGGTTTCGTGTAGACAGGGGTTCTTACATCCTTCCCTCTGGGGTTTGACGTTTCCTATAATACCAATATTTAAAAACATATATAATCAATCCCATAATCATTAAAGCAGTTATGAAATATCCCCAAGTACAGGCTAATAAGCCTTTATAATAGGTGGTTCTTTTCACTTCCTCTAGGTAAGTCTTTTTTTTCCGGGGAGCGATTTATTGTTCATTTCTTAGCAACACGAGTTTGCAAATTTAATTACAGCTCTATGCGCTATGATGCGCAAAAAAAATCACACTACGTCTATGCGCTACGCGCTACGTGTGATCAAGGGTTGTCTAAAACCTGAGACAAGTTTTTTTTGCACAATACTAGGTTAAACTGTAGTAATTCACATATTCAAGGTTTATCCTTTTTTAAAAGAATATATATCTTTTTTTCAAAACTATATTCAACAATAGCTAAATTTGTAGCTTGAGAATCGGTTTGAAAAAGCTTGAGATGGAATTTTCTGACTTTTTACCTTCTTGTTGTGCCCTCACCTCAGTAATATCTATTTGGTGCTTGATCACCATAAAAAGCGCCTGGTAGGTTCAACAGCAGTTTTCCTTGTGATTCTGTTCAATCTAATAGGTTTATTAAGAACACGAGACACACCAATATATTATGTATATCTACACTTTTTATTTGTAGCTAAAATCTTCTCATAGGCTCTTCCCTTTAGTAAAATGGTGGTTCCTTCCAAGAAATATATCCTTATCTCCATGTTTCTTTTTTTTTACGTACGGTAGTTTTTTTACGACATATAAGCGAACATAACTGTTTTCGCTTTAACTTCCCAACTTTAAGTAGTCTTGCCTTAAATTTCGACGTCTACTTGTGTCCTTTTGTCAACCAATTTCTTTTACTTCACTTCCGTCTGGTTATATTTTTAACTTGAACCCTTTTTTTCTTTTTTTTCAATATTTCAATCAATTTTAAGGGTTTTTTCAAGTCTTTTCTGCTTTTTCAGTAAAATATATATATATATATATATATATATATATATATATATATATATATATATATATATATATATATATATATATATATTTTTTTAAACCCTATATTTATATATTCCATGTTCTTTTTCAATAACCTTAAAAAGTTTTTATGCTGATTGCTCTTTATTCATTATCTCCATATTTCTAAGAGTTGGGGGTTGGTTGTCTAATTTTTGCAACCTGTATTTTTTTGAAATTATTCAAATTATTTTTTTTTCTTCTAAAGTTTATGTGTTAGAAAAGTACTGAAGTTTTTCAGCTAATAATTTTTTTTTGAACACTTTTAATTAAGTTTTGCCTTGCATTTCTAGTTCTCATTTCTTCCCTAAAATGCAATTTTTACGATATATTGGTTGCCAATTTTATCCTAGCTTTAATTACTATTTTATTTGCCAAAGAAAGAGAGGCAATAATTCCCTTGCAAGGCTAAATAGCTTTGAATTCAGTGCTCCGTATCTGCGGTTTATAGATAAGCTTGAGTCTTGGAGAATTACAAGAATGAATTTATGTTCATTACTGCGAGTTTTTTGTTGTGATAGTTTATATTTTATTCTTAAATAAAAAGTGGATACGTTTAGTTTCTGTTAGGGTTCGACGGCTTGGGATTTGGGTGTTTGGGTTGGCACAGGTAAAAACCAATTGTTTAAACTAGGGATATCCTGTGCCAATTCGTTTTCTCAGATCCAATACATCGCTAGAGTTAAAATTATTATATTGAACAACTGTGGTTTTCTTGTGACGATGGGTTTAATTTTTGGCTGATTTGTAATGGATTTTGTCGTTGGCTTTTACCTCCTGGTAAGTTTATTTTTTTAGGTCATAATTTTTTTTTTCGCTTTTCGTTTCCTTTACCTAGAACTCTTTTTGCTTTCTAAGCTTATTCTAAGTTTTGCTTAAACCTTTATAGCGCTTCTTTAAAATTTCTTTTTTTCCTCCCCTTACCATTTGTAACTAATAAAAAAAAATATTCTCCCAGACTATAACTAATTATAATAAGATTACAGATAGCTTGTACATGCAGTGCACTTAATGTAAACTCTTGTTGTTTTTCTTATTAATATTATTTTTCAAAATTCTTAAAAAAAAATTTTTTTTTTTTTTAATTATTCCCCCCGAAATGAAAAAATTTTTTTTTCAATATACATATCAAAAGAATTTCATTTTAATGCTGATTCTAGATATGTATAATTTAAATAGGTTTACTACACCCATTTAAAAGTTACGTGGCCTTACTTATTTTTTTTTTCTGTGAAACGAAGCCTAATTCGTTTTGTCAAGCTTGACATTTCACCGCTCGCGCAGTCTTATCTCATATTGGAAACAAAATGTGTTGCAAGAACCTACGATGTCACTTCCGATCGGAAATAATAATTTGGCGTTGGAATGTGACGTTCATAATTTTTACTGGCGATATATATTTGAAGAAAAATTTGATGTTATTTATGTACCGATTAAAAAAAAGAAAATATAGATATTTCTTTAGGGGCTTTTATACTCGTTTGATTTTTATTTAATATTTTTTTGTTATTATTATTTTATTCAAATATTAATCTGCTGGGGGCTGCGCTTGTTCTGCCTCTCTCCGTTTCCTGGTCCGAGTTCTGGACTCCCAATTTTTGTTTTTCTTCTTTATAATATTGGCAAGTTTTTCCGTGGTTTCTATAGTGTGGCTTACAAGGTTCTGAGTCCGAATGCTGTTTTGTTGCCTCGTCAAATATCTTCAATCTTTGTTTCTCTTGATGTTTGGCTTTTTTCATAAGTGTTTTAGCAACTTGTGCTGCTGACAAAGGAACTTCTTGCTGCCCCTTTGGTTTCTTTACTGTTCTCCATAATTTCTCTCTCAAAGAAGGTTTTCTTGACGATGGCCCAGGTTTAGCTATATCAATTTCTGTCTAAGAATTTTCGGTGTCACATTCTGTTAGCTCGCGTCTGCTAGATGGCGTTTGTTCCAAAAGCCATTTTTGCCCTGAGACTGTAGGTGAGTCTAGCGTATGAAAATCAGTTAATTCTTTGGTTTCTTCCAATTTTCCTTCCTCTTTGGATCTAAACTCTGGTTTATTATGTCTTAAACCAGTAGGTTGTGTTTGAGGCTCTTCTATGTTGCTTTCTTCGCTTGTATCCGATGAATATAGAACTATTCTTTTTTTCTCTTGTTTGTTGAGGAAAGTTTGCAGCCAAGTCTGGGCTAAATATTCCTTCCACTTCTCCCAACTGTTGTGGTCGTTAAAAAGGTCATAAAATTCATATGGTCTTCTGATATATACTGGTGAGATTGTGTCTTCTATTTCTTCTTCTGAAAATATAGGCTCTGTTTTCCACGGTTTTGTAAAATATCCCTTTTTCATTCTATTATGGTGTATTACTTCTTCATTTTCCTTATGCTGATGTTTTAGAACATATGTTAAGTTATTTGGTAGAATATTTGTAATCCTATAAGGTCCGTCCCATTTTGATTTTAACTTTTTTGTTCCTTCCAGATTCGTTTTGTAAACATAAACCAAATCTCCTAAACAGTAACTCGTTTTATTTTTGCTTGTTCTGTCATATTTTTCTTTTTGTTCTGTTTTAGCATCTTCCAGATTGTCTTTAACTTTTTCCATAGCTTTTTTCATTCGCATCACCATTTCTTGCTTATATTGGTCTAAGTTGTAATATATTCTGTCATTTTCTATTTCATTTAAACAAATTCTGGGATCTTTTATGTGTTGCAAAAAAATGGCATTTCTTGTAAGGTACGTGAAAAAGCCGTATTTATTGCAAAGACTACAAATGGTAAATGTTCATCCCAATTTTCATTTTCCTCTCTTGCATGTATTCCCAGCATGTAAGCTAATTCCCTATGCTTAAGTTCAACTTTCCCATTAGCTGCTGCAAGGTGAGACAAGGTAAACCATCGTCTAACCCCCAGATATTCTGTAATTTCGTCTAATAATTTGGCTCTAAAACATGGCCCATTGTCGCTAAGTAAACCTCTAGGGAAAACCCCGTGTTCCAAAAATAGGCGATTGACCAAAACTTTCGCAATGGTTTTTGTTTTTTCATCTTTAATTGGAAAAGCGTATAAATATGAATTAAAATGGTCTACGATGGTGAGTACACACCTGTTTCCTTTCCTGGAAACTGGTAAACTTCCCCCGGTTCCCCAAACGTCTATTGACATTATTTCTCCTACCCCTGAAGGGGTGGGGTATTGACCTATTTCAGCCCTAGGGGTCTTTGGTGGCGACTTTTGTTTGGCACACTCTTGGCAGCTTTGTATAAAAGCTTTTACTTTTTGAGTAAATTTTTGGAAAATAAAAATTTCCTTTCAGTCTCCCCATAGTTTTGCTTCTCCCATGTGAAAGTCAATTGTTGCCTGTGCCATATATAAAACTTCTTCTTCCAGACATTTTGAAATTAATAGAATTATTTTTAAGTAATTTCATCTATATTCTTGCGATGGTCTATCGTATCTTACTAGAAAGTTTTTACTTTCGTCTAGATCAAAATTATCTAATTCCTTTAAAAATGTTTAAAGTGCTCTGGCAGTTCTGTTCCTTTTGATAAAAAGGATTTCATTGCTAGACAAAAATCGATTTTATTTTGATGCTTCGACAAATCTTCATTAGATAGTAGTTCTATCCCTTCCAGTTCGTTCTGGATGGTCGTTACCACATTTGTTTCGTTATCCGGATTTCATGATAAATAATCTTGTAAAATATTTGTACGGCCCCTTTATATATATTGGAATATATTAATATGCCTGAAGACGTAGTATCCACCGTGTCAGCCGGGCTGAAGTATTTTGCATTGTATGTAGCCAAACTAATGATTTTTGGTCTAACCGTAAAATAAATGTTTTTCCAAGTAGAAATTGTCGAAAATATTCTGTAAATACTACAACTGATATACACTCTTTCAACTGTCGAGTATTTTTTCTCTCCTTCCGTCAGTGACCTACTGCCGTATTGAACTATTGATTCTACTCCTTCAGAATTAATGTTTAATAATATGGCCCTTATACCCCGAAGTATCTGTTTGCAATCAGAAGTCTTGTGACAAATCTGGTAATTTAAGTATTGGTGCCAGTAATAGTTGCCGTTTTATTTCTTTTAGCGCTTGTTTTGCGTTCTCTGGACATTCGAATGTACCTGATTTCTTTAAAAGGTTCGTCAAAGGTTGTGCTATTGTGGCATAATTTTTAATATATCGTCTAAAATAGCTTAACAACCCACAAACTGATCTGCAGCTTTTTTTCTCTTTAGGAGGCTGTAAATTTTCTATGACTGTAAATTTTTCTGGATTTGGTGAAATAGTACCTTGGTTTATCAGGTGTCCAAGAAATACTAATGTTGGTACAACTATCTTTAACTTTTCTTGTTTTAATTTTAAGCCAGCTTTTTCAAAATTTTCCAGTAATTTTCTAAGTCCGACCAAGTGGTCTTCCAAGTTTTCATTAAACAGAATTACATCATTTAAATAAGCCAAGGTATCTTTTTTCCTTCCTGGTTCGATATCTTTTAACACCAAATTCATTAGCCTACTGAAACAATTTGGACTAAATGATAAGCCAATTGGCATCCGTTCAAATGTGAATGTTCTCCCATCGTCTAAGATTACTGTAGCTTTATGCTTAGTTTCTGCATCTAAAGCGATTTGCCAATATTCTTCTATTAAATCAAAACTAGTGTAATATTTTGAACCCCCTAACGCATCTAAAATCGAATCAATTCTTGGTAACTTCATCACGTCTTTAACCGTGACGGCGTTTAGTGCTCTAAAGTCTTTACATAATCTCCAGGTACCATCTTTTTTCTGACTATCACTAATGGAAAGCACCAATCACTAATGCTCTCTTTAATTATACCCTGATCTTCCATTTCTTTTATTTGGCTTTCTAGCCATGGCTTTAAATGATAAGGTGTTTTATACGGTGACTTTTTGATTGGAGGGCCCTCTGTTGATATCTTGTGCGTGATTAAGTGAGTTAATCCGTAATCTGATTTGCGTCTTGCAAAAGTCCATTTAAAATCCCAAAGAATATTTTCCACCCTAGTTTTTAAGTTTTTCGGTAAATGTTTTAAATCAAATTGTTGCAAAAAATCCGTTTTCGCCATTGCATACTCTTCTTGTGGTTGCGGTTTTAATGAGGATAAATGTTCGTGGCTAGACGTGAAGTTTACGCTTAATTCTGGACTGTTTAGAGATTTTATTTCTGAATTTGAAATCTTTTCTATTAATCCAAGTTCTACCTGGTTCAGTTTTATTTTATCATTACTTAGATTTGATAGTTTTAAGTATGTTATACCATTTCAATTTTTATAACTTGATTTTCCACGAAAATCATTGGGTATTCTCTTATGGTGTACCCCCCTATCACGGCATTCATCGTTTTAACCTTTCCATCTTTTTCATTTAATATCGCTAGAGCTTGAGCTGTCGTTCCCCCTTCTATTGTGATTTTTCCGCTTATTTTTAGGTTATAATTCGAATCTTCACTTTCTTTATTTGTTGTTACGCAAATTTGGCTATTACTTTCATTTGCTTGGTTTATTGTGATTGTATTGGATATAGGTTCCCATACAATCCCATATTTTCTGATGGCATCTACTCCTAGAATACAAGGAAATGGTAGCTGCCTGCATATTATTACTGTTACTGTTATTTCTTTATCCCCTGCTCTAAATTTTTGTGGACATTCTCCCAAAATCGTCAGCTTGTGCCCTGTCACTGATGTTAGGGTATTTTGGCATCTACTTACTCGATTTTTGACACTAGGAGGAAATCTATTAAAGACTTCCTCTCGAATTAATGATTTAGATGCGCCTGTATCTAGTAAACATGGTAAATTTTGAAAACACTCAATTTTAAAACAACGCAGAATCGGTAGATTATTATTATTTGCATTTTTATCACAGCATTCTAAACTATATAGGGGTTTTTGTAAGCAAACAGCTCTGTCGACCCTTACAGGCTGGTTTCTCCGTTTAAATGCCCACTGTTTGACCAAAAATTTCTGGGATTATCCCAGTTTTCTTCAGCGCTGCTACTTTGACCCTGGGTATTGTTAACCGTTTGCCTTTTAGGCCTAAATTCAGGAATATTATTAGGTGTTTGCCAAGTATTATTTGTTTCCTCTATTCCTAAATATATGTCCCCCTATGTTCCGAATTGTTGTTATATCTTGTACGTATGGCCTTCTTTGTGTATTATATGTCAGAAATCTGCTGCATAGTGGTTTGGTTTGCTACAATAATAGCAATAAAATTTTCTCTTTATTTGTTTGTTTATTTCTTGGTTATTTCTAAATATTTTTGATCTGTCCTTGATGGTTCCCCAACTATTTGTCTTTGGTGGGGGAGGGTGCCCATATTTTCTATAGTTATTAGCTGCTAATCTCTCAAGGTCATGGAATTTGTCAGCTATCTCCCTAGACGGTGACCCTCGGCCTCCGTCACTCCTTTTTGGTTCACGATTTGGCTCTTCAATGTTCACCCTTTTCTGTCCTCTTTCATATTTTATATTTTCTTGGGCTCCTGTGTTATTTATTGACATCTGGTGAAACTTTTTCATAGCCTCGTCAATTTTTACTTCTGTTTCGACTACTATTATAGCCTGCTCTAAATTTTCAGGCGTTTTCGCGATAATATTAGTCTTAATAACTTTTTTGGTAACCCCTGGGTAAAATTATGTAGTTGTACTTTCTCTACTGTCTCGTCATGTCTGCCTTTCTCTAGCTATAAGCACACGGATCTACAAATTGTGTCTGCATATTTTCTGATACTAGGTGAGGTATCGAATGTAACTACCTCTGTTCTTAGCCTCTCGGAGATGCTTGTCTCAATGAATCTTGTTTTAAAAAATTCAACTAGAGTACTGATGTCCTTTGGCTCTTTTTCCTTAATTGCCTCAAAATGTTTAAGGGCGCTTCTCTTTAATCTGGCTGCAACGCATTGCTCTTTGACCTTATCTTCAAATGATTCAGTTAGTTCGTCGAAAATTTTTAATTTTTCGATAAACTCATCTACATCTGAATTTCCTGCGTATTCTGGTATAATTTTTGCAATTTCAAGTACTGTTGATAGGGAAGTCATTTTTTCCTCTGGTAAAACCATTCTATTTCAGTCTACTATTTTTATATAGCCTTCTCGACCCAGTTTTTTAGCGACCACCGGTTGTTGTGAAGTGTTTATTTGTGGTATTTTGGGGGTTGTAGTCGTAGATGCCTTTATTCTCCCTTTATAGGGGATAAACCCTGGCCCTAAGGTAATTAAACTTTGGGAGCGTGCCTTAGGCTATGACCGAACTAATGAGGCGTACCGACTGAGTATGTTCGAGAAGCTAAAAATAGATCGCAGGGAGGTCATCTAAAATACAAAACTTTTATTCATTTACCATATAATATAATCTGATATAATCTGTCTACTGGGACTGGCTGTCCCAAGTAGACCACAAGTCTCAATAAAACAACGATAAAATATACATAAGATCTTATACACTTACAATGATAAGACAAAGTCCCAAAGTATTTATAAAATCGCAGACCTGAGGTCAGTCTGGCATAGATTTTGTATAAGATCTTCATTTCCGATAAAATGTACATTTTATACATTTTTATCAACCACATCTTCCCACGTAAATGCTAGGAAGTGATAACTTCTCAATTTTCAGTTAAACAGAGCTTAGCAGGATATATTTCTTATCTTAATAAAAAAGTGGTATTTCCAAACTTCATATTTGCGTCTTATATATTTTTACTAAATTAATAATTAACTAAATTAGAAAGCTTTACCACACATGAATTCTCAACACCAATAAGCGACAAAGAAGGTTTAAACAAATTCATTAAAGCCAGTAAGCGTCACTCCATGGTGACAGAAGACTTTTCAAAAGAATGCATTTTAACCGTTTTAATACGAATCCTCTCAGAGGTAGGGAAATATCCTAACATCAGCTTTTTGCAAAAGTTAAAAAAAGTGGTAAAAAGCAACACAAAAATAACGAAAGAAAAAAAGAATTGTTACAAGTTTTAAAAGAACAAGGAGATTCAAAGAAACTGATAGAGACGTTTCAAAAAAGGGATATAAAATGGATACTCAGGCTTTCAAATCACTCCTGTGAGGTGATACACATTCTGGACCCGTTAAGGAAAACAGTATATAAAGACAACGGGAAAATAGTAACCAATGAATTGTCAGGGCTACGAACTTATTTTCAAAATTTTTGTTTAGAACCCCTAATCTGCTGTATAGCCATATAAATTTTAATAAAGAATTTTTAAAAAAAAAAAATAAAATCCTTTATAATAAAACGGTGGAACAAAGGGTAATAGCAAACTCTACTTTTATACAATTGGGAAGTTTTACTGGTGGGCTGTTTTATCGATATTATTATTAGGAAAAAGTGCTAAGATGACAAAAAAAAAATTAGAGGGCGAGAAAGTACAAGTAGTTGACGGTGGAATTATAATGCAAATACACCAGGTGAGAATTTTAGAGAATTACTGGCAACTCCTATTTGAAATAGATTTAGAACATTTACAAAAAATGCTAGATACCATAAGATTAAAAAAGGACTCTTATCAAAAGATAATCGAAACTTTTTTGTTAAAAACTAGTAACCGAGAAGAAAAAATAATTTCGCGAAAAGCCAGATATGAAAGAATTGCAAATATATCCCATAGCTTCGAGCAATCGGTGCTTGCAAAATTGGACGCAATAAACAGACAAGTAGAAGCTATAATGCATGTGACGAAACACCGCACAAATGTTAATGTTCAATCACTAATAGAAGAACAAAATAAAACGAATATAGCTTTCGAAGATATACAAAAATATTATTCGGAAATAATTCATGCCAATATCCCGGAGGAAGAAAAGACAAAAATTTCGAGCAAAACATATTTTCATATCGAAAAAGACAAAAAATCGTTATGGCTAGCTCAGAATGAAAAAATCTCCAGTCTAAATTGGACTCTAGGGGAAATTTATAATATATTTAATAGAATAGAGGAATTTATTGATTAATAGAAGTAAAGAAGATAAGCTGTTATATGGAGAATATTTAGCCGCAAGCATGTTAGAGCTAATGACACATCTACAAATTTTAAGTGATTATACAATAGAAGTTCAGAGAGCATTAGTTTTATTACAGTTAGGACAAATTCCGAAACTTCTGTTGCCTCCAAAGGAATTAAAAGAGATTTTGCAAAACATACAGTATTTTGTATTAAAGGAAGGGTACTATGGATTACTTTCGGGGTTAGATCCGATACGGCCCTTAAGCTGGTATGCTAAGATAGTAAAAGCATCTTATTTTATATTAGCGGAACACCTCAGAATAAATTTGAAAATACCCTTAGTTCAGAAAAATAGCGTATTTACCATGTATCAAACTTTTCCCATGGCAACAGGGAGCCTACAGGGAGTAGTAATCATCATGACATCAACTTCAGCGTACGTACTAGTAGAAAACAACCGAGAAAGAATAATTTCTCTAGAGAAAATTTGGATCATGGACGTTTTAGAAAATGGTATTTTTAAACTAGAACTGACCAAAAAAGGACTAAAAAGAACACGAAATGGAAATAGTTTAAATTGCTGGGAAAACATAATTTTAGAAAATCAACAAGGCATTAAAAAAACATGCCATTGGGAAGTTTCTAAACCTTCAGAAACAATTGAAGGAATTATAAAAGTAAGCGCATCAGAAATATTGGTTTCAAATAATGTTACGCTAGATGGAACTTGTGTTCAAGACAGAGAAATACCAAATTTTCCACTAATTATATCGACAAATTCAGAATATAATCTATGGCACAAATATACAAATTTCATACTTAAAATAGAAAATAGACTAGGATCAGAAGAAAACACGAATAAATTAATTCCACTAAAAATTAAAACGATCTTACCAAGCAAATTAGAAATTTTTTTCAAAAAAGGTAGTAAACATCTAGTAGAAATTTGGAAAAAGAATTTTATAGAACGTATTAGTTGGGCCCAAATGCTGAAAGATATATAATAAGAGCAAGAAATAGCCCTTAGTCAAACAGAAGTTACACTGAGAGTAATAAGGGAAGAAAGCATTCAATTTAATGAATTATTTTTAGTAGGGTGCATAATGGGCCCAGTATGTTTAAGTCTATTTAAACTCATAACAGTTTTGATTATTCATCAAAAGAGTAAAATAAAAAATTTCAGAAAGGAAGTAACCGAATTACAAGAATTAACGATAACGCCAAGGCAATTGCAAATGATCCAAGAATATGCAGAATACGCAGGAATTACGCGTTAATTTTCAACACGTTCAATTTTTTTGTTTTTGTTTTTAGTGTTTATATATGATTGATACGTATATGGAATATTTATTACAGATGAGAAATTGGACGATAATTTGCGTTTTTAAGCTTCTCCAGCTTATTGCGGCCGAATTTAGGGTTATAAAAGGAGTATCGTTTCGCAGAATGAATACAGTGAAACCCCTGGAAGGCTACTGGCAAATCGCGATTAGGTTTGATGCTTCAGCCTTACATACCCTCCAGAGCCAAGTAACGATACTTGCAAATAATCTGGAAATGAAAAGAAGATAATTAGAAAAAACTTTTAACCCGCCTCCTTTCACACCCCCGCAGGTAATAGAGAAAGAAATAAATGTATCATTATTTCAAACGCAGGCAACTTTGTTGTTCAAAGTACTGAACAACCAAATCAATGGGGTTTTAAAAGATATAAAAAGAATGGTAATGACGCTCCAAAAACAAAAACAAAACAAAAACGAACCAGACAATACATTGACCAGAAAGAAAAGAAGCTTAATCGGTATTGTAGGAGAAATCTCAGAATATATATTCGGTACGGTATCTGAGACTACGTGGAAGGAAGCAGAAAAACGAATAGGGAAAGTCGAAGTAACAAATCTCTTTGTTCAAAGGGGCCACCACAAATACGAGCAAAAGCTGAGGCTGGATCATTAATTGGATCACGCTTGTTAATTAATTTTGTCAAAGTTGAGCTGCTTTCACAGTTAAGATCATCTTCACTTTCTGTTGTTGTGTTACTATAAGAAGACGTAGATGGGAATAAAATCCCTTTAATACCTTCGCTTTCTTGTTATACTTTCCATTCCTTTTTTAAAGTTGGTTCTGAGCCAAAGAAAGAAAGTAAGGATTTCTGCCCTTTATTCGTTTTATTAGCCTGTTATAACAGAATAAAATTGATGCAAATTATATTTTTAATAATGTTATAAAACACATCAAAGTTGAGAGCTGGACAAAGCTGGTTTCCATGGAACTGGTTAAGGAACTGAACGTTTGGCATACATTTCTGAGCCTACGGACGCGCTTATTCTGAATTAATTATTTACAGAATATGTAGCAGTCCATCTGTCCCGATCTTGAGATCACATGCGCAAACGTTCTTCTATCTGATGGGGGTGAGGGGAGGGATTATACCAAGCAGTTAAAAAGTGAAGAAAGCCCGTTCCTTCCTTAAGTCTTCAATAGGACACTTTTCTTCAAGCAATAACGAAGAAAAGTTACTATTTAGCAAAGATGCGTTAAATACACATAAACTAAGTAGTGGACTCAGTTTTTACTACGGCTGCCAGCAATAAATTGCTACAGAAGACAGTAGTGTGCTATAAACAAGCTTTTGGGTGAGTGACTGTGAATTTAGTAAGCTTGGCTTTTTTGACAGATTTACTGTTAATATAAAAGTGTATATCCCCCTTCCACTTCCTTCAATTCCGGCCCCCACGACAGGAAAATAAATCTCCCAGTTGAACTATGCACTATTCCAACAGCCCCGTGCATTGCGTCATTCAGTTGCACGTGACCTGAAAATGACATCATAGCAAATGAAAAAAACACGCTTTAAATTGCCATTGTTGAAACCTTATACAGGAAAATTACAACACCTCTCATTGAACAAAAAAAAATCACTTCTTTTACATGGGCAGCAGTGATAGGCCCTCTTATTTTTCTTCGTCACCATTTAGGCACTGGAACATCATAGAGAGTTGTTTAAGGACTCATAAAAGCTAATTCTTATATCTTTTCAATTCAGGTGTCATAGACTGGCTAATAAATTTACTCACCAACCACAAGCAGAAAGTCCATTTATTAGAGATGGAAGGCCAGACAATCTACTCTGATGAGGCCATGGCCATGAGTGGAGTACCACAGGGTCCTGTACTAAGCCCAACCCTTTTCATGATTTACGTCAACTATATTTTCAATCATTTGGATAATAATATGCATTTGTTCGCTGATGATTCCAAACATTTCGGCATTGCAAACCCACTGAACATCCAACGTGACATAGACAGGCTACAGGATTGGACTCAAAACTGGCTTCTCCAGTTCAATACTACCAGATGTTGTGTTTTGCACCTTGAACCCAACAGTCCAATGGCTACCTACTCAAGTTCCAATCCCATCACTAAAATAAGGGAGCATCTAGAGAATAAAGAAGAAGAAAGGGACCTGGGTGTTATCGTTGAAGAAAAGGAGACTCCACTGCAATATTCAGCGTGATGTTTCCCGAGCATATTCCATCCTTGACCTATTGAAACGGATCATCAGTAGCCAAGAGGCAACAATATTCATTATACCTTTCAAAGCTCTCGTTAGACCCCATCTTGATTTTGGTATGTGCCTTGCTGGTCCCTCTTATCGGCAAGATGTAAGGCTCATCGAAATGTTCAGAGGTGAGCAACTAAGTGCATCGAAAACCTGAAATCAGCTTCATATTAAGACTGCCTCAAGCGACTCAAGCTACCTACCCTCGTCTACAAACACATGCATAGCAATATGAAGCTGACTTACAAACTTCAAAAGGAAAACTCTACCATCTTCATTGGCAGGCATAGTACCAGCCACCATCACACAAGAGGGGACTCAAAGAAGCTTCTAAAGCTAAGCTCTAGATCGAAAATCCGCCAAATGTGCTTTTCAAGAAGAGTCCTAAACAACTGGAATGAATTGAAGGAATCAATTGTCAGCCCTTCCTCCATCCTGACTTTCAAGTACTAACTTGACAAGGAGTGAGAAAAGAGGCAGTGAAGGGTCAACTGGAAGTTATCGACTCAAGAGCACTACAAGTCCAGGGGACCTTAAAGCTCTTAAGTGTATTGAGGTGATTAAGGTAAGGTGATTATCTTTCTTTTTGTGTAAATATATTAAACTCGATAAGGCCGTCAGAAAGCGCCACATGGTACACTAAAAGCACATTTTGGGTTACATTTTTGGAATGGAAAGGCTGGGTCGAGCACATGGACATCATAGAGAGCAGATTAAGATCTCATTTATAAACTATTTTTTATACTTAATTACTCTTTATAAATTTGACCAATCAGAAAGTGCCACATGGCACCCAAGAAGGATCCTTTTGGTTTTTTTTCATAAAAAAACAAACAAAGAAAGGATGTCGACCTAAACATTTTTTCTCCAAATTATTGGGGGGGGGTATTTTCCCCTCTCAATCCTCCTCCCCCCAAACGACGCCACTGGCTCTGATCGAAGTTCAGATTTGACTTGTTTTACTATCTTTAATTTGGCTTTAAAATAATGACAAATCTAATTAAATAGTCCACCAAAATGAAGAAACCAAATTGGGTCCGGGCCTAAGTATGTTGAGGAGTAAAAGACTGATAACCCTGTTGCTCTTCTTGAGGTAAAAATTTCATTATAGCAGAGATTACGCTATTTCAGAGAAATTACCTAAAATATGATATGAGAGCTAGGACAATATGGCTCTACTATGGCTGCTCACACAGATTCCAGACGCGTTTATCCTAGATCTGCGCACCAAAACCCAAATTGATTGATTCTTGTCAGTATTTTTTTTTTTTTTTTTTTTTTTACTATTTTTATTGTAAAAGGCATTAAACCAACAGAGCCGTCCAACACTTAAAAATATTTTGGAGAAATAATTAAAATCTTAAATCACCGCAAATCGCTGTAGTATCCTTTGCTGTAGCATGATTTATATGTTTTACTTATTAAATTTGTTTGCAGGTACCGTAGTGCTGTCATGGTAGACAACCCGTCATCTTTTGAAACGGACGTTGAAACTCGCTGTGGCGAAGAAGAGCGGCACAGAAGAAGATAATACAGAATACCCTCCCAAAAAAGAGGACACACAGGAAAGAAGCCAAATTTAGGCACAGCTGAGCGTCACGTTTCCAAATTTATTTATTGTTTACTAAGGACAAATTTTCTGATGAAAAGCCATTCTGTCCGTATTGTAGTCAGTCCCTGTGCTACGGTAGATCCAAAACCCAAAAACATGCAAAGCTCAGAGAAAGTATGAAGAAACTAGAGGCTTTGAGGAAGCTCACAACAAAGATTTATCATGTTCTTACAGCAGAAAAGAACAAGAACAATGTATAAAAACCAAGTATACCGCTGTTCATTATCAAAAACAATCTTCCTTCGTCAATTGTAGAATATTTTGTGCCTTTGATGAAATAATTGTCACACAAGGCTGTTGTGGAAAAATCCGGCTGGGCAAACAGAATGTGACAAATGTGGCCAAACAAGGTTTAGGGTGACAGTAAATGAAATTTTGTGATCTTTTGTGGTAAACAGCTTATAATACTGTTAAAAAATATTGGGCTCTTGCTTTTTTTTTATTAAATAGTTTTTTCAAAAAACGACTAGACTTCCTAAATGCGATTAAATGTTGTAACAGTGAAGTGGAAACCATTTTTAACCTTGTTTCAGTTTGCTATCTTAGGCTGTGATGACTTGGCTGTGAGTAGAATCAAAGAGGAATTTCCATCTATGATACGCATCAAGTGCAGCAGTCATTCAATCCACTTGGTTGTTTCTTATGTTTGCAAACAATTGACAAAACAATCTGAATATTTGTGTCGTACTGTATGTAATCACTTCAGCATGAGTAAGGCACTCTAAACCCGAATTACACCATAAGTTTACTGACACTCCAGTCCTGAACTTGCTTAGCCCAGGTCAGACGCTGGCTCTCTCTTTACATGGGCTTTGAATGACTATTGCATAATTAAGATGCACCTAGTAGCTGTTTTCAGAGAGCAGCAGAAGATATCACTCACGCAAAAGAGAGGGTAGTGCAAATCTTAAGGAATCTGCTGCTTCAGATTGAGTTCAAGCTCTATGTGCTGGGGCTGTTGGCAGGTTTTAATCTACTTTTCATAGTGAAAAACGTTGTTGAAAAATAAAAAAAGATAAATAAGAAGTGGAGATACTTTTGAATAAACTGACCATGAATTTCACGGTGACTACCTTTGTTAATCCAAACTTGTTTTTGAATCTTGATCCAGAAAAAGCAAGTGAGTACCTTCCAATAGAAGATGCAACCTAGCGAGTGGCAGCTCAGGGAGCTCTTGGGACCTTGCATTGATTTTCGAGTACAAAAGGAGATAAATGTGAATCCGGGGTGGTTAAATGGTTAAACGGCTTTGTTGTTTTTTGGGGGGGTTTAGGGGGGAAGGAACCTTGGTTAGGTTATGTATTTAATATATGCTATGCTTTGCCTATTTATGAGTGGCAGCCTATGAGGAGGCAGCTCACGGAGCTCTTGGTACCTCGCACTGAGTTTCAAGTACAACAGTAGATGAATGTGAAGCAATGCTGTATCCAGGGTTTTTAGTTGGTTTAATCCCCCCCCCCCGCCACCTAAGTGCTTGTCTGATTTGTAGAAACGTAAAAAATGCATTTAATTTTTTTATGTGTTTTTTAAAAAAAATTGTAACCTCTCCCCCCCCCCCCAAAAAAAAAAAATCATCGATATGGCCTTGATGTGAAGCGCAAGTTGTCTAAGAATATGTTCGTCAGTTATGTACGGAGGCGGCAAAGGAAACATGGCAATGATTCTCAATTGAGGACAAACTGTTTTCGTTGTCCGAAATCCTTGGCCTGACAGAAGTTTTAGGCGTATGTGTAATTGGTCTTCTGCAAAAGATTCTTCAGAGATGCTGTGCATCATAGCGGGATGGAAGAAAGATAGCAAAAAAATGGCAGAGTTTACTGCTTCTTCATGGGAAATTTCTTAAAATAATTCATCAGATTATTCAAGCTCCATCATACATGTCTGGCATGAAAAAAGCAACATACGTCCACTGACTTATAGGTCAATTATCTTCTCTTAAAAAGACCCTAATTTATTAAAGGAAACGCGACAATAAAAATACAGTAAAATATAGTAAAGATATAGTAGAAATATAAGCTACAAACATCTCTAAAAAAAAAAGTCGAAAACCTTGCTTTATATTAGTTTTCCTTGTACATAACGAAAACTAGGTTGAGAACTAAAAATCAGTAAACTTTTCCTATGCTTTTGGCATCAGCATCATGTTGCCCTTTTGGGTGTGGCCCTGTGAGCCTTTACTACCTACAAGGATAAGGCTATAACAGTTTTTCTCATTGTATTGAAGATGTATATCTATGGTCAAAGGCTGCCACTATCACTTTCATTATTAGTCTGATTTCTTATACCAGTTTTGATACCAATATATGATTTCTGACGAGTGGCTAAGTATTACTGAAAGAGTCACCGTGCCAAAAAAAGGGGCCAAAAGAGTAAAAGTCGAATTAACTTAAGCCCTCTTGCCACTGAAAAGGACGAGAAAACGGGTCAATAAATTTCTAGAAAATCAGAAGCTTCATTCCTGAAATCGGAATTTTGTCAGATTTTTCGGTTGGGATCGGATTGGGTTAGAGAGTAAATGTAAATTTCAAGAACTTTTGTCTTGTTAAACCATTTAAAATTAATCAGAAACTGGTTTTGAGTTAAATTTGCTTCTCTTATACGACCAATCGATGTACAGCTACAGCACACAACGATTGCTGTCGGTAGCAGATTCGTTGAATATCTTTTCTTGATAGTTCGAAACATACTATTTGCAATTAATTGTCACACAATCTAAAAAATTCGAACTGCAATTGCTCAGAACTTGTTTACTGCCAAAATAAGGCTTATACAGCCTTATTATAGCACAGCCTGATTATTATACATTTTGCTCAGCCTGACTAATACCAGCATTCGAAAGGTAATAAAAAGTATTGTTTCATAGTTTTAATACAACCAGCATACCAGGATACAATTTAGGAGTCAAAAGTAAGCCTCACAACAGCAAACTAATCTATAACGCTTTCCATATTCTTCCAAGACTGTGATATCAGTAACTTTCAGTATACAATTAAAATTATCATAAAAACTTAGGCATAAAAATGATAAGTTTAAAATCATTAAAAAGCATACAAATAATGGATTGATTTATCTGGCTAAATCTTGGTCTCACCTAGTATTACTCGAAATGAAGAGCAATATTCTTGTTTTTATTTTGTGTTTTCAGTAAAGCGCTAGTTTTCTGTAATCCTACAAACATAGGAAATATCACCAGTTGATTTATTTTCACTAGTTTTATTGATATATGTTAGATAGGCGGTGAAGTGATAATTTTTGTTCGTTTTAAGTTTAAACTTCACTCTTTACTTCCCTCAGAAAGCTTTGTTTTTTTAAATTAATCTTTGCTGGTTTTTGATTAAAATTTAGTTTAGAAACAACACTGCCATTATCTTTTTTAATTTGCTGAATAATTTCTGCTCTTTTTAAGTTTTAATGTTGCTCCTTAATTTCAGTTCAAAACTTATTTTTTAATATAATTTCTAATCACCTCCAATCTAGAGAAAAATATTGTCGTTTCTTTTTGTCATTTTTTTTAAAGAAGAAATAGACCTTTAATTCTTTGTTTTAAAAAAAATATAATTTTAGTAGCACTTAAGAAATTAGCTTCAGGCGAGTAGCTGCGACACAAAAGGTTAACTAAGTGGACAGGTTTACATCTCGAAATGCTTGTGGAAAATGTTGCTAGCTCAACAGAAATGTGCCTTTAGGCTTAGAGAGTTATTTGTCCTGTCCCTAAATAAAAAAGCCATTCATTTCTTATACATGAATCGAAATTTCAATAAAGACCATTTCTTGTGCAAGTACGACAAATGGTATTATAAACTAAGTTGGTTTTCATTTCAAATTTTTTTGGGAAGAATTACCTGAATGCTCCTACAGAACTGTTTTCATTCGTCTTTCTTCCTCTTAGGATGCACAGTCTTACGCATGGAGAGAAGACTGCGGTGGAATTTTCAAGTAAATAATTTGAATAAGTAAGCACATTCTAAGACCGCACTGGCCATACATGACAAATGAAACTAAGAGAGGAAAGAAAATAACAAAATGAAAAATAAAATCAAAAAAGGTGAAAAAACGAGGATTTTGTCAGCCAGTGGCGAAACATGAAGAAGAAAAATTAACCAAATATTTCGACAAGGACCTCCGCCGAGTCGTTCTCGGCGAGGACGACTTGGCGGAAGTCCTTGTCGAAATATTTGCTTATTTTTTCTTCTTCATGTTTCGCCACTGGCTGACAAAATCCTCGTTTTTTCACCTTTTTTTATTTTATTTTTCATTTTGTTATTTTCTTTCCTCTCTAAGTTTCATTTGAATAGGTAACCATAACAATAATTAATTCTTCCTTAAATATACAATTTTGAGTGGTCCCAGAACCAAATGCCTACACTTCTCCAACCAGAAAGCAGTGGCGGATCCAGGATTTTCTAGGGAGGGGAGAGGGGTTGCAAAAGAGGTTGATCCAATAAACTTACGTTAGGAGCAAGTTTAATTAGAACAAACTTACGTTAATTAAGTAAATTACACTACTTTAGACTATGCTAGGGGGCGCGCGCACCCTCTCCCTGGATTCGCCCATGCCAGTAAGTGGCAAGGGGCTGGGTTCAGGATTGTAATTTCCTATGGGACAGAGGGGACAACTGCCTCTCTCAGACCACATTTTCACCCCAGACCGCATTTTGCCCCCCCCCACCCCAACTGAAATTTAGTTTCTTCCAAAATGTTTTCAAAACTAAGATAAGCCTGCATAATTCAAGCATCCACTGAAACTGGTCAGTTTTCTTTAGTACATATTTACCTTTATTATCACTATATGGTTCATTTTTCAGTTTTCTCTGTCATTTTGATTTGTGAAAATCGGCTTGATTTGTGAAAATTGGCTCCAGCCTTTACCCCCTCCCCCAATAGGATTTTGAAAAATGACACCATACGGTGGGGTATGGATTTAGTGATCTACTAAGAATGTCTTTGCAAACCATGAACAGGATGACCTCTATTCCCTTTTGAATCAAAATGCTTAAAAAAATACCTCCCCAGGACATGCTTTAACAAATGAGTGCATTACATTTACAAAAACAGTGGAATTATCTCTAATTTGAAGTCTAACGCTGTACTAACTGAACCACGCATCTAATAACCTGATTTGATATATTGGTGTTTGTGCCTTAGTTGCGTAGCTTATTAAGGAGGCTTGGAGGAGGAACATATGGGAGATGTTCTTGCAAACCTCCAGTTAAGGGTTTTGGACCCTAATTATTACAACGATGATATCTTTTTATACTTCCAAGCTTTTCTACTTAAGAAGTGACACCAAAATTTGGTTTTTTAGTCAAGGGCATAATTTGCTATGAGGCAGGGGGCAACTGCCCCCTAAGATCTCAGTTTGCCCCCCCACCGATCCCAGTCCCCCTCCCCCGCTGAAATTTAGCTTTGTCAAAAATCTTGTCAAAACTAAGATAAGCCTGCATAATTCAGAGAAAAGGGTCAGTTTTCTTTAGTAATTCTTTGCATTTATGGTACTATCTCAAGTGAAAAAGCTGGGGCTACTGGGCTACAAGAATTTCTAAGAGTGACGTTTAATCGCTCATTTGAAAGCTATTACTCATATCTACGTGATTTTTATCAATTCTACTATCCATAAGTGTGATATAGCCACTATAAACAGGGACGTCCAAATCCTGGGGGGACGGCGAAAGTGGGCCCAAGTTTCTCAGTTCAAGTGGAAATGTCAGTGAGGAATGAACAAGGCACCAAAAGTGCCGTTTTTAGTGCAATTTGGAACTTGCTGATAGTGGAATTTATAGGAAGGACGTATATATGAGCAATATCTTTTATATGAGCTATTAAAAATTTGTATAAGATACAGGCGATACCAATACGCCCAATAATAATACGCCTATACTGATACACTCTATATCGATAAATCCGATACCGATACAGCGCACAACCCTTTCCCCAGGGACTATGGAAGGTCAGATCATCACCAAACCCATAGATATCGGACCTTTAAACTATGTTGAACAAAATGGCTATCTCAAAAGGTCGATTGGATAACTTTGGGAGGGGGAGGGCGCCTTTAGAGATGGAGGCTATTTACCCTCCAATCTTTTTGGTCCCTTAAAAAGGTCAGTAGCAAATTTAATTTCCGTTGGATTAAGCTGTTACACATTTCTATCTGATGCTCCGGTCACCCCCTCTCCCTGCGAAAAAAAAGAAAAAACCGAGAGGGGGGCTGTAACTTCCCTTTACAAGGTTTTTCGACCATGCTGATTCCAATGGTACACTTTTCATTTTGATCTGATGCCATTTTTGAGGAGTTTCAGGCTTTTTTCGAGATTACCATAAATTTCTTTTTTCAATAAACTTATACTTTTAGGACGAACCGAAATAATAGTTACCATTCCTGAATCAGTGTCAGATGGTACTTTCTTTTTCACTAGGTAGATTTTTTCTAAGCGCGTTTTCTAAATTTTTGGTTACTATGGGCTGTGGTTTGCTCTTTACTAGGTTGCAGCTACCGCTGCAACCATGATACAAAAAAGGGGGAATTGCAGTAGAAATTTGTACCCAAGCGCCTGACCATCAAGGTTTTTTTCTAATATCTTTCTATTTTTACGGCCACGGGCACAAAATCTTAAAAACTTCAGAAGAAAAATCAATTGAAGCAAATGGCATCAATTTTATGCTGCTTTGTTGTTGTTATTATGGGTCGACTCATCGAACCGATGGGTTTAGTAACAGATTTAGTAATGAATGAAGAATTAATGAAAAGAGGTAATGCTATAACAGATATTATGATTAAAAGGCATAATAATCATGATTAATAATTTAAAGAAGTATTCAGTTGCCATTTTTTTTATTTGTGCCACACTTTACAGCTCTTTAAATTGCAAACTACTAGCTATTTAAATAAACCCCTACTAGGTAATGTCCTGGATTTGGACTTTCCACGATAACAACTAAAATGATGTCTCTGACCGAGACCTATAACAAGGGTTGGGGGGCTGGGATGCTATAATATACAGGCATATATATGTCAACATTCATCGGTGAATGTCCGAAATACATCTTTTTCTCCTTGGATTTAGTCAGTGTTGCCAGTCAACTTTTTTAATTTAATGCAAGGTTTCATGATGACAGGTTAGGTTGGGATAGATTAAGTTAGGTTGGGTTTGCTTAGGTTTTTAACCCGTTTCTGATATCTATTACCAAATTTAACCTAACCTAATCTAAACTAACATAATCTAACCTAACTTAAACTTTTACCATCATAGCTTGCATGAGACAAAAAAAGCTGACTCGCAAAGCTAATTGAATCCAAGCAGAGAAAAAGGAATTTTGGACATTCACCGGTACGGTCATATATACAAATATGTATATGTGTTTATATAGTGTATATATGTAATTACAGGATGCTAATCCTATAAAAGGATTGGCATAACTATTTTTAGATAGAGGCGGTGGGGGGTTACATACCACAATACATCCAATAAAGTGCCAAAGAGATTTAAAATGAAATCTGATTGCTTGAATTGGTTAAGTGGAGACATCACAGCCACATAGCATAGATGTTTAAAAATTAAGAAAAATTGAGAATTCAACCTTTAACCAAAAAGACCTCTATGCGCTGCGTTTGGCTCTAGCAGTCACAAAACTAAAAAATGAATCGTGGCTGAAAATTCAGCAAAATTTAAGCTGAAAACAAATGACACCAAAAATCAGTGAAATATAAAAATCAGCGAAATTTAAGCGCTAAATATCGGTACTGAAAAATCAGCGAAATTTAAGCTGGAAACAAATGGCACCAAGGAAACTGTGTTTCTCCTATAAAGTTGTAGTTGTCTTTGGGTAAAAACAATTTGTTAATGTTAAATTTTTACGGTGTGGAAGCGTTGGCAAACTTAACTGGTTAGTTTTGCTTATTTTTAACAAATTAACGTGGCAACAGTGTCGAAAATGTGATACCGCCGTGAAAACTTTTTAATTTGAAACAGCAAAAAATCTCAGGAAGTCGCGGGTTTCAGGCATGAATAGACTTAAGATGAGTTCAGGGGGCCAGAAAATGTTTTGCTGATGTCCTTGGTACCATACGAAATACGATTACCCCCCCCCCCTAGTTTTTAAGAAAAACCTTTTTTCAAAATTTAATTGAAAACAAAAACCTTTTATTTGGTATTTTTATTGAAAAAATTAAATAACAACAAACCTAGATTAGGACTAACACATTTACCCCCAATCCCTCAATTTTCATAGGGTGACTCTCACATCTTTTCTTGGGCTATAAATATTGTATTTGAGCTCATCAATAAAAACAGAAACATTTACCTTAAGATACCAGCGTACCCAAGGAGACATAATCCCAAGAAACCTACGCACAAACGTGATGAGGTGATGTTTTTTACCATTTCGAATTCTGCATTTGGGCACCCTGAAAAGACAATATTAAATATTCCAAAAATATAGAATTCAAAAGTTTTACATTTCAAATTTATTACTGCTTCTTCTTATTAACCGCAAGATGTGCAAAACTGGTGGCTTGACGCAATGTGGAACGAGTTTTATTTTTATGCTTAACTGCAAGATTCCATTTGAGATGTATCTTGAAGTAAAATCAGAACCGCAACAATGGAGAGTGCTTTGTAGAGTAAACGCATGGAGCAATATGTTGACTTGTCCAAGCTCCATTACGCTTGTAGATTAAGTCAATATTACGCATGATTGCGGCACCGATTATGTATCCCATTCGTAATTTGTCGAGTTGAACAATGCTCAATTCTCGCGTAGAATATTTATGATTGACCGATCACAAGGCCGTATCCAGAGGGTGGGGGGTAGGGGTTTTGAACCCCCCCCCCCCACTGAAGTATTTGTCTGACTCGTAAAAACGTAACAAAAATGCAAATAAACAAATTTTGTATGCGTTTTTGAAGTTTTTTGTGTAACCTCCCCTCAATTTTTTTTAGTAAAATCATTCTGAAAAATAAATCCTGGGTATGGCCTTGACCAATTAGACTAAAGACTTAAAGCAGAATTTTTTGAAATTGGAAGAGACAAAAACATGAAACATCAGTTTCCCTATCTAAAACATGAAACTCGCAAAAAAATTACGAAGAAAACTGTGTTAGTAGGCAATAGTTGGGATTGAATAAATCGGTCTTGATGCAAGCTTTTCAAACCAATTCCTTGTTATTTCGGTTTTGGTCTTCAGTAGCACAATTGTGACGTTAAAATCCAGGAAAAAGACATATAATTCACATTTCTTGACTTTGGCACCGACAGGTGAGTAGAAAGGCCCCTATTGATACGAACATGACCACGTGGTTTATGGTTTTTGTCAGTGAGAATGAAAAAACAGAATTTTTCTCACTTGAAAAAACAGGAATTTTCTCACATTTATGGTTGATTTCTTGAACGGTTATTTGTGTTGGTAAATTTATTTGATGTTTTTCATGGATGTCAACAGCAATTCATGTCTGTTTTATGGTTTTTGTCAGTGAGAATTTGAAAAATAGGAACTTTCTCACTTTGATGGATGTCAACAGCAATTTATGTATGTTTTATGGTTTTTGTATGTGAGAATGGAAAAACAGTATTTTTCTCACTTGAAAAAACAAGAATTTTCTCACATTGATGGTTGTTTCTTGGACGGTTATGTGTGCTGGTCAATTTATTTGATGTTTTTCTTGTATGTCATCATCGATTTATGTCTGTTTTATGGTTTTTGTCAGTGAGAATTTGAAAAACAGGAACTTTCTCACTATAATGGATGTCAACAGCAATTTATGTCTGTTTTATGGTTTTTGTCAGTGATAATTTGAAAAACAACGACGAGTACAGCAATTTATGGATGTTTTATGGCTTTTGTCAGTGAGAATGGAAAAACATGAATTTTCTCACAGTAATAGATGTCAAGAGCAATTTATGTCTGTGACCTAAAGTCAGTCAATAATCAAATTGTTTCCGGGCAAAGTTTAATAATGTCTAACAGGTACTGTCAATCATTAATCAAATTGTTTCCAGGCGAAGTTTAATAATGTCTGACAGGTGATGTCAAGATTGATTGATATGTCACGAAATGGGAATTAATTTTTTGTTTCTAAGGGGAATTATTGATTCAAGAAAGGGGAATTAATTTGTTGTTTCTAAGGGGAGTTATTGATTCACGAAAGGGGAATTAATTGTTGTTTCTAAGGGGAATTATTGATACAAGAAAGGGGAATTAATTTGTTGTTTCTAAGGGGAAGGTGGGGAAGAGATATATTGATTGCGTAATCGAAGGGAGAGAATTCCCTAGAAATGGATTACATAATCGGTAGAACCCTATAAGGAGCTCGTGAGGGGAATCCATTTATGGGCGAAGAATGACGTAATTAACTAAGCCAAAAGGATTTCTGAGAAATTGATTACATAATCGCTAGAACCCTATCAAAAGGTCATGACGGGAATCCATTTATGGGCATAGAATGACGTAATCAACAAGGACAAACGGATTTCTGTGAAATTAATTAAATAATCGGTAGAACCCCATCAAAAGGTCAGGACGGGAATCCATTTTTGAGCATACAATGACGTAATCAACTAGGACAAGCAAGTTACTTTCTTAATGTCCCTCCTAAACCCATATTCCAACTTGAAGTACTTATCTTTTTCACCCACAACTATACTTTACAACTGTTTGGATACCTCAACACCAAGAAATACTTTTCAAAGACCATTTCAGAGCAAGTTACTTTCTTAATGACCATCCTAAACCCATTTTCCAACTTGAAGTACTTATCTATATCACCCACAACTATACTTTACAGCTTTTTGGATACCTCAACACCAAGAAATACTTTTCAAAGACCCTTTCAGAGCAAGTTGCTTTCTTAATGACCACCCTAAGCCCATTTTCAAACTTGGGGTACTTATCTTTTTTACCGACAACTATACTTTACCCCCTTTTGGTTACCTCGAAATAAAGAAATGCTTTCAAAGAAAATTTCAGAGAAAGTTACTTTCTTAATGACCATCCCAAACCCATTTTCCAACTTGAAGTACTTATCTTTTTCATACTCAACTATACTTTACAGTTTTTTGGTTACCTCATCACCAATACATGCTACTCAACTTACAATTAAGATCCTGATACTAACTACCTTTCACTAATACCCAATATTTCCAACTATAAGACATAAACATTTAAACCAAACACTAACCTTAACACATAGTTTTAGAAATAGGCACAACTAAAGATCGTTCAAAGACCATGTCAGAGCAAGTTACTTTCTTACTGTCCCTTCTAAACCAATTTTCCAACTATAAGTGCTAATCTTTTTCACCCCAACTAAACTTCACATCTTTTTTGATACCAAAACACCAAGAAATACTTTTCAAAGACCATTTCAGAGCAAGTTACTTTCTTAATGACCATCCTAAACCCATTTTCCAACTTTAAGTAATTATTTTTGTCTCCCTAATCTATGCTTTACATGTTTTTTTATACATAAGCACAAAGAAATTCTTTTTGTATACCCGGTTAGATAAATCTAACATAAGTATGTCACTCCCAAATCATTAGTCCGGATTTTGTCAGTTATCTTTTCACCATCAACTCTAATTTCAACAATGTGTTTAACACCTACACAATATCTTGAAGTAAAAAAACACTGTTAGCCATAGTACCTTTATTATTGTCCATACTTATCACATTTTCCAGCTGGAAGTAAGTATCTCTTTCACCCACAACAATACTTTACAACATTTTGGATATCTCAACACCAAGAAATACTTTTCAAAGACCATTTCAGAGCAAGTTACTTTCTTAATGTCCCTTCTAAACCCATTTTCCAACTTGAAGTACTTATCTTTTTCAAAGTTACTTTCTTAATGTCCCTCCTAACCCCATTTTCCGACTTGAAATACCTATCTTTTTCCTCACAACTAGACCATACAGCTTTTTGGATACTTCAACGCCAAGAAATTCATTTCAAGAGCTCTTTCAGAGCACGTTACCTTCTTAATGTATATTCTAAACCCATTTTCCAACTTTAATTACTTTTCATTTTAAACCCCAGCTATAATTTACAGCATTTTGGATACCTAAACACCAAGAAATACTTTTCAAAGACCATTTCAGAGCAAGTTACTTTCTTAATGTCCCTCCTAAACCCATTTTCCAACTTGAAGTACTTATCTTTTTCACCCACTTTCTCAGAATTTCTTAGAGTGACGTATAATTTTCTCAATGAAAAAGAAATTATTTTTTAATCAATTCTATTTTTCCAAATAATATAAAAATTTTCCACTTCGGTTCAGATTTTTCTCAAAGGTATGAAACAATTAAAAATACTGTTCCAAATTTCTTATAGAAGATAGAAAAGTTCAAGTTCCCTTCGGAATTTTACCAAAGAACAGGCTACAATTCTAATTTCTCCAGAGAAAACAAAAATCTTTCACTTCAGTTCTGTATTTCACAATGACATATCGAAAATTAAAGTTCTATTCTAAATTTTTCGGTTGGACGATCGAAAAAGCAATAACATACTTGTGAATATTTTCATGAAAGATAAAAAGTTCCAATTCAATTTAAAATTTTCTCAACGAAGTTAAGAAAAGTTCAAGTTCTCTTCTGAACTTTACCAAAGAACACACTTCAATTCTAATTTATCAAGATAAAAAAAAAATCTTCCACCTCAGTTATTAATTTAACAAATACATAAAGAAAGATACAGTTAAATAATAAATTTTAGGTGAAAGATAGAAAAAGTAATACCATACTTGTGAATATTTACACGGAAAATGAAAATCTAAAATTTTCACAATGAAGTGAAGAAAAGTTCATGTTCTCTAATGAATTTTACCAAGGAACCCAATTCAATTCTAATTGCTCCAGAGAAAATAAAAATCCTCCACTTAAGTTATATATTTCACAAAGACATAAAGAAATTTAAAGTTCAATTCTAAATTTTTCGGTAGAAGATAGAAAAAGCAATACCATACTTGTGAATATTTTCACGGAAGATAAAAAGTTCTAGTTCAATTTAAAATTTTCTCAACGAAGTCAAGGAAAGTTCAAGTTCTCTTCTGAATTTTCTCAATGAAAAAGAAATTAGTCATTGATCATTTCTATTTTTCCAAATAATATAAAAATTTTCCACTTTAGTTCACATCTGTCTCGAAGAGATGAAAAATTTAAAATACTGTTCCCAATTTTTCACAGAAGATAAAAAAGTTCAAGTTCTCTTTTTGAATTTTATCAAAGAATATAAATCTATTATATTTTCGCTAAAAAACACCGAAATCACACACTTACGTTACTTATATCAGAAAGCAATAACGAAATTTAATGTTCAATTATACTCTTTTTTATGAAAGATGAAAAACGTAATGTGATGCTTATGAAAATTTTTACGGAAGATAAAAAGTCCTAGTCGAATTTTAAATTTTCCAAACGAAGTGAAAAAAAGTTCAAGTTCTCTACTGAATTTTACCAAAGAACACAATTCAATTCTAATTTACCTAGAGTAAAATAAAAATCTTCCACTTAAGTTCTTTATTTCAAAAAGACATAAAGAAATTTAAAGTTCAATTCTAAATTTTTCGGTGGAATATAGAAAAAGTAATACCATACTTGTGAATATTTTCCCAGAAGATAAAAAGTTCTAGTTCATTTTAAAATTTTTTCAACGAAGTCAAGAAAAGTTCAAGTTCTCTTCTGAATTTTACAAGAGAACACAATTCAATTTTAATTTCACCGAAGAAAACAAAAATCTTCCAAGTTCGTTCTTTATTTCACAAAGACAATGTAGCTTAGTTTAAGAGACCCAATTTTTTGAAGTAATATAGTTTACCCAATACCATCTTTGTATTCATTTACCCGTAAGAGGGAAGTAAAGAGCTGAGCTTACAATTTCCTCAGCGAATTGAAGACCAATTAATGTTATCTTCTGAACTTTACCAAATAACACACTTCAATTCTAATTTCGCCAGAGAAAACAAAATCTTCCACTTCAGTTCTTTATTTCACAAAGACATAAAGAAATTTAAAGTTCAATTCTAAATTTTTCGGTGGGAGATAGAAAAATTAATACCATACTTGTGAATATTTTCACAGAAGATAAATACCATACTTATGATTATTTTCCCTGAAGATAAAAAATTCTAGTTAAATTTAAAATTTTCACAACAAAGTGAAGAAAAGTTCAAGTTCTTTTCTAAATTTTCATAAAGAAGTGAAAAAAGTTAGCCCAATTCTGAATTTTACCAATGAAAATAAAAGAAGCTCATACTTCAGTTTTTAATTTCTCAAAGACATAAAACATTCAAAGTTCTATTATAATTTCTCCAAGAAAATAAAAAGGTTCCACTTCAGTTCTGGTTTTTTCTGAAAGAGATAAAAAATTTAAAGTTCTATTCTAATTTTAAATTAAATTTTAGCTCCTTTGTCTTATGGTTTTACCCCTCAAATTTTTAAATTAGAAAATGAGGTACTCGTTCTATTATTAAAGACAATTGTTCAAACTCGTTCATCTAACCTCCAAAACGATAGGTTAGGTTAGGTATAAATAAATATTAATAAATAAATAGAAACATTTCTACATGTTTAAGTTAGGTTAGGTTAACTTATCATGAGTGCTCATGATAAGTTAACCTAACCTTTTCCGGCGAGTATGGTTAGGTTAGGTTAGATTAAGTTAGGTTAGATTAGGTTAGGTTAAGTTAGGTTAGCCCACGTACGCTTCACTTAGGTTAGCTTAGGTTAGGTGATAGACAGGCAAAAAGTTAGGTGTATGATTATGTTAGGTTAGGTTAGATTAAGTTAGGTTAGGTTAAGTTAGGTTAGGCTAGGTTAGCCTACGTACGCCCGCGTACGTAGGCTAACCTAGCCTAACCTAACTTAACCTAACCTAATTGAACTTTTCTATCTTCTATGAAAAATTTGGAGCATTATTTTAAATTTTTTCATCCCTTTGAGAAAAATCTGAACCGAAGTGGAAAATTTTTATATTATTTGGAAAAATAGAATTGATTAAAAACTAAATTCTGTTTATTTGAGAAAGTGGGTGAAAAAGATAAGTACTTCAAGTTGAGATATAGGTTTAAGAGGAACATTAAGAAAGGAACTTGCTCCGAAATGGTCTTTAAAAAGCATTACTTGGTGTTGAGGTAACCAAAAAGCTGTAAAGTATAGTTGCGGTTGAAAATAATAAGTGCTTCAAGTTGGAAAATGGATTTAGGAGGGAAATTAAGAAAGTTACTTGCTCTGAAATGGTCTTTGAAAAGTATTTCTTGGTGTTGAGGTATCCAAAAAGCTGTATGATCTGGATGTGGTGAAAAAGATAAGTACTTCAAGCTGGAAAATGGGTTTAGGATGGTCATTAAGAAAGTAACTTGCTCTGAAATGGTCTTTGAAAAGTATTTCTTGGTGTTGAGGTATCCAAAAAGCTGTAAAGGATAGTTGTGTGTGAAAAAGATAAGTACTTCAAGTTGGAAAATGGGTTTAGGAGGGTAATAAAGAAAGTAACGTGCTCTGAAATTGTATTTTAAAAGTATTTGTTTGTTTTGAGTTATCCAAAAAGCTGTACAACAGAGTTTTGTGATAAACATAAGTATTTCAAGTTTGAAAATGAGTGTATGAGTGACATTAAGACTGTAACTAGATATGTAATGGTCTTTAAAAAGTATTTCTTGGTGATCAGGTATAAAAATATCTGTAAAGTATTGTTTTGGGTGTAAAAGATAAGTACTTCATGTTTGAAATTTAGTTTAGAAGGGACATTAATAAATTAAATTGATATGAAATTGTCTTTGAAAGTTATTAATTGCTGTTTAGTTAACAAAAAATAAGTAAAGTATATTTGTGAGTGAAAAAGATAATTACTTCAAGTTGGAAACTGGGCTTAGGAGAAACATTAAGAAAGTAACTTGCTCTTAATTGTTCATTGAATAGTTTTTCTTGGTGTTAAGGTATCCAAAAATCAGTTAAGGACAGGGGTGGGTGAAAAATATAATTACGCAAAGTTGGAAAATTGTCTACGGAAATTCAAATACTTTACCGTCTGCAAAGTAAAAGACTTAGTGTAGAGTAAAATGGTTAAGTGGCCACCGATATGCTGTCATTTATGGATGTTGATTAACTAGATAATCAGATAAAGTTGGAAAATGGGTTTAGGAGGGACAATAAGAAAGTAACTTGCTATGAAATGGTCTTTGAAAAGTATTTCTTGGTATTGAGGTATCTAAAAAGCTGTAAAGTATAATTGTGGGTGAAAAAGATAAGTACTTCAAGTTGGAAAATGGGTTTAGGATGGTCATTAAGATTGTAACTTGCTCTGAAATTGTCTTTGAAAACTATTTCTTGATGATGAGGCAACCAAAAAGCTGTAAAAGAAAGTTGAGGCTGACAGAGATCTTTACTTCAAGTTGGAAAATCGGTTTTGGTGGTTCATTAAGATTGGAACGTGCTCTGAAATGGTGTTTGAATAGTATTTCTTGGTGTTGATGTATCCAAAAAGATGTAAAGTATATTTGTGGGTTAAAAAGATAAGTACTTCAATTTTGATAATTGGTTTAGGAGGGTAATTATGTATTTAAATTTGTATTAAATTGTCTTTGAATAGTATTTCTTGGTGTTTAGTTATCAAAAAACCTGTAAAGTATAGTTGTGGGTGAAAAAGATAAGTACTTCAAGTTGGAAAATGGGTTTAAGAGGGACATTAAGAAAGTAACTGGCTTGTCCTAGTTGATTACGTCATTGTATGCTGATAAATGGATTCCCGTCATGACCTTCTGATAGGGTTCTACCGATTATATAATCAATTTCTCAGATATCCATTTGTCCTAGTTGATTACGTCATTCTATGCCCATAAATGGATTCCCGTCATGACCTTCTGATAGGGTTCTACCGATTATGTAATCAATTTCTCAAAAATCTTTTTGCCATAGTGGATTACGTCATTCTATGCCCATAAATGGATTCCCGTCACGAGCTCCTTATAGGGTTCTACTGATTATGTAATCAATTTCTCGGGAATTCTCTCCCTTCGATTACGCAATCAATATATCTCTTCCCCACCTTCCCCTTAGAAAAAACAAATTAATTCCCCTTTCTTGTATCAATAATTCCCCTTAAAAAACAACAATTAATTCCCCTTTCGTGAATCAATAATTCCCCTTAGAAACAATAAATTAATACCCCTTTTTTGAATCAATAATTCCCCTTAAAAACAACAAATTAATTCCCCTTTTGTGACATATCAATCAATCTTGACATCACCTGTCAGACATTATTAAACTTCGCCTGGAAACAATTTGATTAATGATTGACAGTACCTGTCAGACATTATTAAACTTTGCCCGGAAACAATTTGTTTATTGACTGACTTTAGGTCACAGACATAAATTGCTGTTGACATCCATTAATGGGAGAAAATTCATGTTTTTCCATTCTCAGGGACAAAAACCATAAAACATCTATAAATTGCTGTACTGGTCGTTGTTTTTCAAATTCTCACTGACAAAAACCATAAAAAAGACATGAATTGCTGTTGACATCCATTATAGTGAGAAAGTTCCTGTTTTTCAAATTCTCACTGACAAAAACCATAAAACAGACATGAATTGCTGTTGACATCCATGAAAAACATCAAATAAATGGATCAACACACATAACCGTCCAAGAAACAACCATCAATGTGAGAAAATTCTTGGTTTTTCAAGTGAGAAAAATACTTTTTTTCCATTCTCACTGACAAATACCATAAAACAGACATGAATTGCTGTTGACATCCATGAAAAACATCAAATAAATTTACCAACACAAATAACCGTCCAAGAAACAACCATCAATGTTAGAAAATTCCTGTTTTTTCAAGTGAGAAAAATTCTGTTTTTTCATTCTCATTGACAAAAACCATAAACCACGTGGTCATGTTCGTATCAATAGGGGCCTTTCTACTCAGGTGTGCCTATGGTGTATGTGACTATATGGTGACTATGTGAGTAAGTGTGACTATGCTTGGGTATTATTCAGACGTTTCTATCAATGTTTTTGCTATAAAGATATTCTCTCTCATGTAAAATGCTGGTAAAGCTAGCTATGTGAATTTAACCTATACCAAGCGCTAGACTGACAGTGTCATTAATTTAAATGTGGCAATATTTATCCAATAACCAATGGTCGAACGTAGGCTTTCGACCAACGATTCCAATGGTTTTACTCAACAAACCTGCATATTTTTAATACCGGGTTTGCAGAATTATTTGCTATAGAATCTTATGCTAATTACATCTCTTGTAAGACGCTTTGTTACAGTTTGACCTCAAAAATTGTTCATTTGAGCCTCCGTGTTTTAAATACTCTGACAAAAGGCTGCATTTCATGAGAAAAAAAGCAAAAAAAGAAAATTAGTTGCTTTTAAAATGTTATAAGAAAACGTTAACCTCTCCAATACTTTAAATCTAATACTTTAATGTACCCAAAATTACCTCGTCTACCAACCTTTCTCCAGATAATATCATACATTTTCATCATTTAAATTAATTCTTTTCAAATCTTATATCAATGAGAAAGACATATATATATATATATATATATATATATATATATATATATATATATATATATATATATATATATATATATATATATATATATATATATATATATATATATATATATATATATATATATATATATATATATATATATATATATATATATATATATATATATATATATATATATATATATATATATATATATATATATATATATATATATATATATATATATATATATATATATATATATATATGTAAGTAGTAAGGCATTAATAGATATCACAAGTGATTGCGTAATATGCCTTACCTCTCGCCTGAGGCATGAATATACAGTGTAGTGTAACCGGTACATTGGCTTACCACGGGTTAAGGCATTAATAGATAGTGGTAGTGCTTGCGTAATTTGTCTTACCTCTCGCCTGAGGCATGAATATACAGTGTAGTCTAACCGGTACATTGGCTTACCACGGGTCAGTCACCTATTACTACGAACGGTAGTCTATTTCGTGATATACATGTTTTTTTTTAGGGTAAATCCGTGCCAGAAAAACCGGTGCGTCTTTTTTAGCTGCCAATATATTCAATTATTTTTTTGTATATATTCAGGTTTCAGATTATAATTTTCTACAGTTTGAATAGTTCATTCAATCTACTAGTATCGATATTTTTTGCAATCATTTACATAGATATGGAATATTCTAAGCGACTTCTGGTGAGTAAAATTTTCTAATTATTATAATAAAAAGAAATCTATTTTTTTGTCTCACCATTGTATATGAAAAATTAAAATAGAATTTGCATATTAGTTTCGCCAGATATGAAAGGTCGCCCCTCTCCTCAATATCTTGCTCTTTACGCTAAAGCTGTTAGCGCTTTCAAAAAATCTTCTTATTCTAATTAAAAAGTACCTGTTTTTTTTCATCAAATATCGGTAAATACTCAAAAACAGGGCCAGTCAGTTTCGCTATAAAAATAGTCAAATCGTTTTTCATCCTCTCCACCTGAAAAAAGGTGTTAATATTCAAACAGGACGGGTAGTTTCACCAATAAAATAATCAAATCACTACGTTATTCTACCTGTAAAGGGATGTTTTCTCACTATCTGATTAAGAAGAGCATGTTTACAAATTTGTTGGCTAAAAATGGCTTTCTCAAAATTGAGTTATGAATTAACTTACGAATTAACTTACATAACGAAATTTCTATATTTATATGTTTTTATCACATATATTAAGGGGTTTACCCCTAGTCAATACCTCGCTCTTTACACTAAAGTTCGAATTTTGTTCAAATAACGGACTCTTGAATCACAAAGGCCGGTTAATTAGAATAGATATCTCTTTTGAAGGTGCTAAAAAAACTGTAGCGTAAAGGGGCGAGATATTGACTAGAGGGCGACCCCCTTCATATACTTAATAATTTTTTGGTTTAGGTTATGTCGGAGTCTTCCTTCTTCCTTTTTTCTGTGATTTTAAGTATTTCGCAATTTAGGTATATAAAAAGTTTTAAAAGCTATGCATATAAGAAAAAAAATCTATAATTGTCAACTTTTTGTGTTTGGTAATTGATAGGCTCAGTGCCCTCCATTAATATTCTGAATAAGTAAAAATTAAAGTAGCTAATTAAATTGTGTCATTTTAGAATGTTGTTGATCAAGCATAGCAGCAAAATCGCGCAAAATTGGATGAAACTCTGGATAAGACTGAGACGGGATTAATTGAATCATTGAATGCAAAAATATCAACTGTAATTCGTCTTGCACCCCATTCCAAAGCAGATAAGTAATCTGGCAACCTAGCTGTTATTATCGACGTAAGTTTTAAACATATATTATAAAAATATTTTAATAATTTAGTAAATCGACTCCTTATATGCATGCGGTGAATAATGCTATTTCATGATTGACATGTAAAAAATTTGCGGCACAATATAACTGAATTAGCATGCATATATTTAGGCTAATGAGATACAAGAACCTTCAGGGTGTTACAAATTTTATAGGCCTGTATACAATTCAAAAATTACCAGTTTTATTGGAACTCAAACATCGTCTGCGGGACATCTACTCGCCTTGTTTTACCTGTTTTAATGGTTTTAAGCTATTACTAAAACCTTTATAAACATCAACTTTGGTGAAAATCAACGCTACCAGTGGAATAGCAAATAAAATATATAAATATGAAATAAAATCCTGATTCATACAGCCTTGAGCATCCTCAAATTCAATGAGTAATATTATTCTATTTGTTTTTTACACATACATGTCTTTTTTTGGTATATCTATTTTTTTCTTCGAAAGGGGGGGCGGGAGATTAGAAGTGTGGATTTAGATCCTGAATTTTAATCTAATTTTGAATGCAGGAAGTTCAAACTGGACCTCAACAGCTCATTACTTTATTTTTATTATTATAAAACAGTTTCAATTAAATACACGAGAATATTCAAAGCAAAAGAAGACATTGAACTGAAATCTAACGAGACCTAATCTCGAAAGGGCATTATTTTATTTTATAATTAAACAATTTCAATCAAATAAACGAGAATATTCAAAACATCATAAGCCTTGGCTATTCTAATTTTAAAATGTTAATTCCAATATGTAAATAAAGAAATAATAATAAATGTTGCGTTTAATGTTCTATTAACCAATCCCCACACTGGCCTTGGGAAGGCATTGGGGTTTTGCCCCCAACTTATGTTAATTTCTGCTCGTTTTGAGTTTGACTCGATTATTTATTGTAATTTCTTTTCAGTTTGGGTTTCATTTATTTATAGATGCTGATTAGTGGTAGTTTCACGTTTGGTAGATTATTTGATTTTATTTTTGCTCAATTTTTGTTTAATGGAATTCCTTACCTTTCTTTGAAAAACTTATTTTGTAGAAAAAGTCAATATAAAAGGGTTATTCAAATTCTTCCTTGAGTAGCTACCACTGTGAGGGATCTAAGCCCTTTTTGGCCCTTGATGCAATAGGCAATGGGATATTATAGTGAACATAGCTATAAATTTAATAACATAAAATATTTGATTCAAGATGTGAAATGCATTAAGAACCTTATTCGGCATTGGGCCAGATTAATAGACTGCCTATAGACGGTCCGTAATTTAAGCTACTAAAAGTCTAAAACTTTAGAGTCGTGTTTTTTAAAATTCGGTTGTTCAACAAAAAGGAAGGGGACTTTTTGTTTTCTTTTAATATTAAATAATTTACTTTTGATTTAAGTTGAGTTTGTGAAAATTTAACCTTGGCCTTTTCTATTTATTTCAGCATCATTGTGTTTTAACTCTATATGTGATTATGAAGTTTTCCTAAGACTATGTATTAATAACAAAAAAATGAGTAAAAAATAGTTTCGCAATTGAAAATTAAATTATGTTTTGGAGGCCAATTTGACCAAATTAAGAGACGTATTGTTTAATTAAAATAGGAAGTTTTTTTAAAAGTATAAAACGCTTTAATTTAGAGAGTATCATATTAAAAATATGCTTGGTTTAGCCTCCATCTAGGACTTCCGCTCTTTTCTTTATGTGTTTAAGTAGCTTGAAATTTAGGTCTTTAAGCTTGCAAGCTTAAAGACCAAAAATAACTTCATTGCAAAAGCTGTTGATCAAACCCCCCAGCAAAAGGGAGCAAAGTTGGATGTCACCCCTGACAGCAATGTGAGTCATAGCAAAATACACCATGAAAATACCCCCCTTGCACATGTTCGAAGATTCGAGTGCTACAAGAAAACAGATAAGGATGCTTATAAAAACACAAGAAAAAGATAGACATTCACTTCTATTTAAAGGATCAGATGTGAGGCGCTATGCTCAGTTAAACAATGCAAGGAAGCATCCTATAGTGTTGTTATGCTAAATTTCCAATTGGTCTGTGAATGTTCGTTTCTAAAAGCAGTATTTTTTTTATTTCAAATAAAATTCGTTGGCTTTTTTAATACTCCCATTACTCAAAGGGTCCAGATATTCTTAGAATATAGTTTATATCCTAGCCCCCTGCGATATAACCTATTCATCACTTGAAAAGCCCATATCTGAGGTAGTCACGGCAATTTTTTTATCAAGGAATTATC